>NW_028229544.1:288452-444118 GCF_053477565.2 Lygodium microphyllum | reverse complement strand
GTAGATCAAGCTTTTAGCTGACTCACATGAGTAGCATGAGGCTAGTCCTCCTATTTTATGCTATCCTGATTAGTTTGATAGGATGTGATGTATATGCCAAGGAGATAATATATTGCATGGATTAGAATGAACTATCCATTTTAGGCAAAGAGGGCCAGCTAGTTTGCAGTGAAATGTGCTATTTCTTTAGGCCCAGAGGGCCATTCCTGTGTTTGGTGCGGGTACAATTAATGGGGTTTTATTGTTTTAGTGATTGTACCATACAGGTTGACGAAATCACTGAAGGGAGGCATTGCTACAAAGGAGCTTCTTCTGGCCATTCCAGGTGGTTTCATCCCCTTTTTGAGTTTTTTCCCTTAAGCAATTAATGATATATGTGCGGGTGAGGGTTACTTTCTTTTGTTTGTTGGGGACCAGCACTTAAGGCATGAAATCCCAGGTTTAGGCTCTGTATGTTTGAGGGAGGTCTACGTAGTCCTTGCCTCCTGCAAGGCATTGTCAGGCATTGAAAGACCTGTTTTAGATGGGAGTTCTAGTGATCCTATTCTACTGACCTGCTAGGCAACCGTTCTAGGAGTTCCTGTTAGTTGCCTACTAAAATAATGATAAAAAGAAGAAAGACCTTGAATATCTTGAAGAAAGTATATATAGATGGAGGTGTATACAAAGGGGTTCTAACCCCTATAGAAATAGAGAAGGAAAGAAAGAAAAATCCTTGAGCTGTTATTTATCACCTTGCGAAGGCCTGGTAAGCTCTTGGGGATGAGTAAGACCTGGGGCCAATGCCTTGCCCTTCCTTAGGGTAACATCTTGCCATAAAATAAAGAATATAAGAAGGTTGGAGCGAAAATAAAAGTGAGTGTTAGAAAAGGATTAAGTGTCGCCTCGCGAGGGCTTGGTAGGTTTTTGGGTACCAAGATAGGACCTGAGGCCGATGCCCTATTCTCCTTGGGTCACTATGCTCAGCTCCCTCCTTTTTACACGCCCGAGTATGAAAAAATAAAAGCCTTTTTTAAAAAAAAGACAATTGTGCTAAAAGACACCATTTATTGATCAGACTATAGGAGTCCTTGCTTGGTAGGAGGAGCCAAAGAGAGACAAACAGTTTACCCATAGAAATAGGTAAAGGTATAGGAGTAGGTGCTGGAGAAGGTGTAAGAGTAAACACATGGGAAGGTATAAATTAAGAGACTCGAGAAATAGAATCAATTTGAAATCTAATGTGCCACATATGTCTCTTGTTAAGTTTCAAAATAACATCCTTGCCATCCTACTAATTTTTCTTTAGATCTATCACTTTGGTTCCATCTTTAATTAGCTTCACTATGATGCCAGGAGGCATATTACACTGTGGATTCCGTGCCACGGTGGATTTTGTGAGGTTTTACGGTGGATTCCGTAAAATTTTATTACCAAGGCTTATACACAAAGTGGATTCTTTGTGCGAGAAGTCGATGGGGAGACCTATCCTTTTTGGGCGTTTTGTTAATTTTATGTGTACATGGGTGATTCTGCAAAATACATATTTAAATTAATAAACGTTTATGAGTTTAGAGTGCGCACTCGTGATAAATTAAGGTTAGGATTGATTTCTAACCAATTTATTTATGTAGCTGAAGACTGCTAGGTATTCACTTTTGTCGGTTAAATTGTATTATTTTACTAACGATTCTGAATGCTTTAGTTGATGTGTAGAGATAGCAGCGGTGGCAGTGGAAAGCATTGGAGGATAGCGTGTATTCAAATTTTATCATCAATATTATGATGGGTGCATACCTTAGGCATGGCGCCTATATTTTGTCGTGCTTATTTATCATAAGTGCTTGATATTTATTTATTATTTTTGTATGCGCATGGGCGCACGATTTAGATATTTTTATTTGGACATTGTATTTGGGTATGTTTGACTTCTTGGGTGCCCATTAGCTTTAATTCTATTTGGCACAAAAGCAAACTCAAAAGCTAAAGCGTGTTATTTTGTAATTTGGGCTATTATTTGAGCTTGAAGATGATTAATATATGAAATACATGCTTTGTGGAGCACTCACACAAGGCATGGGGGGATATTGCACCCAATTGGTCTCTTGTTCATGTCGTGTAAGCTTTTTACATTGATTTGTGTGAAAAAAGTAGAGTTCTTTTGTTCTTGGGGACCTTTTGATGCTCACTACGTGCGCATACGACATTCGATCTATGCACCACTGGTATCAGAGCGAAGCTAAGATTGAGAGCTTCCAATCGTTTACCATCTTGCGCAAAGGCGGAGCTCCTAGAATGATCGAACTCTATAGTTAGTTTCATCGTGAACGGTCGATACTAATGTGTTCTTGGCGGTCAAGAACCCCTTTCTACACTCTCTGATCGCGAAGGACCAGCCTGTGGAGGCGCAGGACCACATAGACATCTCTTCTTCAAGCTGTTTTGAAACAGACAAACAGTAAGCTCCATATCCAAAAAAAAAACTTTAAAGCTTTAAGTCAAATCTTAATAAGCTTAGTAAAAAGCTTAAGCCCCTCAATTTTTCAATTTCATAACGTGGCATGTTGTCGCCTGGATCGTTGGCAGAAAAAAGGCCCCCCCTCCTAAAAATGAAATTGTCGCCAGATTAGTTTTTTTTCTAAAACTTAAGTCCATTAAGTTTTAAAGAAGCTTAATCACCTAAGTTACACTAAGCTTACTTACTCCTGCAAGTTACTTAAGTCACAGAGGTCACTACAAACTTACTCCAACCACTCTCAAAGGGGCAAGTCACACGCAAAAGCATAGAATCTGTTTATTGCTCTCTAGTAGACTCTGTTTACACTTGCAGACTTGCTGAACCAGTTTGAGCAAACGTAGAAGGTCATGCGTGGGTCATACGAAGATTATATATCGTTTCTACGAAGACGGTTGTGACAACAAATACCACAATCGCAAAGGACAAAGACCATAAAAGACAAACAAAATTTACAAGCCTTGTATACCCAACTTTGAGCTACGCTCATCCCGCTAATCAGATTTCGAGAGTTTGAGGTCTTTTGGATTTTACAGGATGACTAAACAACACATGGACGATCTTATGGCTGAAGGTGATTTACCCAAACCAACGATGGAGCAAAAGTTGCATTTGATTATGATGCAGCTATAAAAAAATTACATGGCACAACGAATAGAATCTGAGAAAAAGATAGAGAGTACACAATAGATAAGAGGAGAATGAGTAAATTCTTTAACTCCAAACAACTTATACAAAGATGGATCTGTCCACCTGTGCGCTTCCACTGTGTGAAGCTTATATGGCGATCTAGACAGAAGATAGGTGAAGAGCTTAAGCCTAGTTGGAACAACAACTCTAACTGGATGAAAGATGAGTGATTTCATGGGCTGTGAAGGGGTTTAGCTTTTATTGACTGCGAAGGCCGTTAGCTTAGCCTGATCAACCTACCATATAAGCCTCCACTAGTCGGCTAGGGAATATTCCAGGGAATATTCCACTCCATCTAACCCAAAGATTAGACCCACAACGGTCACCTTTTTGCCATCCGGTCACATAGACCTTGTCTGATATACAAGTCAAGACTCAACCAATGTCTCGGCTCACATTTGGCTTCTCCTCATAATGGGGGCCTTACAACTTTGAGCACCATGGATCATTGGTGGCACCTAATGAGGATGGGGCATTGATCACATCTAACACCCCCCCTCAATGTCCACCCATAGGTGAACTATCTCCTTGGCCCAATGCCGAGTCTCTGAAGATGAACTTGAAGCAGATCCTTCGTAAGTGCTTTGGTGAAGATATCTGCTCCATTCTCCTCTGTTGGACAGTAGACCAGTTCCACTATCCCATCCTCAATCAAATCACCCACAAAGTGATACTGGATCTCTATATGCTTGGTGCATGCATGAAACACTGGATTTTTTGCAATGGCGATGCAACTCTGATTGTCACATCTTAGCACAGTTGGTTCTTCATCCTACACTCCCATATGCCATAGAATCCTTCCCAACCATACTACTTCACATGCAGCAAAACAAGCTACCTTGTACTTTGCTTCGGTAGAAGACAATGCCACTGTTGGCTGCTTCTTACTAATCTAAGAGAAAATTCCTAAACCCAAAGAGAAACAATAACCAAAAACTGACTTCCTCGAATCACTTTCTCCTGCCCAATCTGAGTCACAGTTCCCCACAAGAGAAGTTCCGAACCTGTATGTGATACCATAGTCAAGAGTTTCCTTCAAGTATCTGAGCACCCGTATCCCAGCCTTCCAATGACTCTCATGAGGTTTGTTTGAGAACCTGCTCAAAACACCAACTGCAAAACTGATATTTGGTCTGGTGTCACACAAGTAGATCAGACTGCCAACCAACCTCCTATACCTCCCAATGTCTGCTAGTGCCGATGTATCCTCGACGGATAACTTTGCATTCACCTCCATAGGTGTAGCTATCTCCTTACACTCGGTCATGCCAAATGCCTTCAAGATCTCCCATGCATACTTCTTCTGAGAGATGAAGATCTTTCCTGGCTCTTGCCAGACTTCACTCCCCAAACAATAGTGCAGCAAGCCCAAGTCTGTCATTTCAAACTCATAACTCAAAGCCTTTCGAGTTTGGTTGATCATATCTTCATAGTCACCTGTAATAAGAAGGTCATCCACATATAGGACAATCACTACATACTTTTTACCATCCCTGTAAACATACAAGTTAGCATCTGAGGCATATCTTTTGAAGTTTAGGTTTAAAAAGAACTTATCTATCTGTTGGTACCATGCTCTAGGGGCTTGTTTCAGCCCATACAATGCCTTCTTCAACTTACACAGTTTGTTCTCTGAATGGGGGGCCTCAAACCCTGGTGGCTGAGCCATGTACACCTCCTCCTTGAGGTCACCATTTAAGAACACTGACTTAACATCCATTTGGTACACTGGCCACTTCTTGTGGGCAGCCATTGCAAGTACCGTGCGAATAGTGGTCATTCTGGCAGTTGGGGTAAATGACTCTTGAAAATCAAACCCTTTAACTTGTGAAAATCCTTGGGCAACCAGTCTAGCTTTGTACTTTTCTAAGGTATCATCAGCCTTATACTTTACATTCCAAATCCACTTGGTGCCAATAACCTTCCGCTTTGCTAGTCGATCCACTAGCTCCCAAGTGTCATTCTTCATTATGCTGTCATACTCCGCTTGCATAGTAGCCTTCTGTGATGGATCTGCAAGTGCTTCTTCTAAGTCAGTTGGCTCCTTTACTTCTCTCATAATCTCAACCATCAAGGCCATATTGACCATGTGAGCAGAAGCCCCCCTTTGCTCCTCTATTCTCTGAGACCTCCTTGGTCCATCTGCCTTCTCCTCAACAGATGCATACATAGGATTATTGTGATCATAGAGCTGCTTCACCCAGCGTGAAAACGGCTTTTCCGGTGGGGTGATGTCAGGTTGGTGAACTTTTTCCTCATCATTTGAAGATGATGCTTCCTTCTCCTTAAGGATAGGGACAACTCTCGGGATAGGTTCATAGTGGACTACTTCTTCGCTTGATGATAAAGTGGAAGAACTTGCCTTCTTCTCCTCCACTGTATGCGGGTCAAGGAACAAAGCATTAGACATATCCTTAGTCAACCCCAAATATCTAACCGACACATTAAATGGGTAGCTTTTATTCAAAGTTTTCATCCCCTTATACAATATCAACCAGGAAAAGAAAATGTTGTAGCCGACGCTTTGAGTAGAAGATCGAGAATTCATAATATTTCTATGATATCATTTGATTCCCTTATCTCTATGAAAGATACTTATCATCAGGTTCTTACTTTTCAAGTTGATTGGAATAAATTAGTTGCAAATAATTGGATTCCTATTGATTCATTGTCTTACAATAATGGATTTATGTTTTATGAAAAGAGATTATGTGTGACAGTTCCATTTCGATCATTTGTTTTGAATGAAATTCATTGTCCTCCATATCAAGGTCATAGAGGTATTATATCTACTTTGCATACATTGACTGAAGATTTTTATTGGCCACATATGGACATTGATGTATCTAACTTTGTTTCTGAATGTTTAGTTTGTCAACGAGTTAAAAGACACCATGGTAAACAATATGTTTTATTAATGCCATTATCTATTCCATCACAACCATGGGAACAGATTTCAATGGATTTTATCACTGGTTTACCTAACACTAAAGCTAACCATGATATGATTTGGACTGTTGTAGACAGGTTTAGCAAACAAGCATATTTCATTCCATGCAAGAAAACTCTAACTGCATCTCAAGCTGCTCAATTGTTTTTGAAAACTGTTTTCACTAATCATGGTTTACCAAAAGTTATTATTTTTTATCGTGATTCTAGATTTTGTAATAATTTTTGGATTACTTTGTTTGCTAACTTAGGAACAAAGATTGATTTTTCATCTGCATTTCATCCTGAAACAAAGGTCAAACAGAAGCTACTAACAATACTATTTTAGATATTTTACATGCTTACACTATTTCAAAACCACACACATGGGATACACATCTACATTTACTTCAATTTGCATATAATAATACACCACAAATAGCTACAAAGAAAGCACCATTTGAAGTTATTTATGGATATAGATTTCCTACATCTGTTGCATCATTATCAAACAAAATTCAAACTGCTGATGATATTGCTAACATGCATGCCACTATTTTTTATGAAGTTAAAGATATGATTGCCAGAGCCCAGCAATCATATACAAAACAAGCAAATAAGAAAAGACAGGCCACGAATTTTAAAGTTGATGATTATGTTTGGTTACGAATAGAAAAACGTAGATTGCAAAGTGTAGATAAACACCCAGTTGTCAAATTAGCACCTAGATTTTATGGACCATTCAAGATTATACACAAAATCAATGACAATGCATTTAAACTAGAATTACCACAACATTGGAAAATCCATAACACCTTCCATATCAGTTTATTACGATCCTTTAGAGGCCAATTACCTGTACACCTTGTCTATGAAAACCCTCCTTTAATAGATGAAGAGACTGAAATCCTTGAGCCTGAAACTATTATAGATACTGACTTTATGACCACTGGAACTGGCCGTAGATATTCTAGATACTTGGTCAAGTTTAAAAACCATCCTGTTGAAGAGGCTCAATGGATGCACGCTAGAGACTTAAATGATTTCCCTACTCTGTTAGCTCCACATTGAGCTAATAGCAATTGAGGTCAATTGCTATCCCACCCCGGGGGTATGATGCCAGGAGGCATATTAAACAGTGGATTCCGTGAGATTTTATGGTGGATTTCGTAAACTTTTATTACCGGGGCTCATACACAAAGTGGATTCTTTGTGTGAGAAGTCGATGGGGACGCCTATCCTTTTTGGGCATTTTGTTAATTTTATGTGTACATGGGTGATTCCATAGTGGGTGATTCCACAAAATACATATTTCAATTAATAAATGTTTATGAGTTTAGAGTGCGCACTCGTGATAAATTAAGGTTAGGATTGATTTCTAACCAATTTATTTATGTAGCTGAAGACTGCTAGGTATTCACTTTTGTCAGTTTAATTGTATTATTTTACTAACAATTGTGAATACTTCAGTTGATGTGTAGAGATAACAGCTGTGGCAGTGGAAAGCATTGACAGATAGCGTGTATTCAAATTTATCATCAATATTCTAATGGGCGCATACCTTAGGCATGGCGCCTATATTTTGTCATGCTTATTTATCATAAGCGCTTGATATTTATTTATTTATTATTTTTGTATGCGCATGGGCGCACGATTTAGATATTTGTATTTGGACATTATATTTGGGTACGTCTGACTTCTTGGGTGCCCATTAGCTTTAATTCTATTTGGCACAAAAGCAAACTCAAAAGCTAAAGCGTGCTATTTTGTAATTTGGGCTATTATTTGAGCTTGAAGATGATTAATATATGAAATACATGCTTTGTGGAGCGCTCATACAAGGGGGAGATTGCACCCAATTGGTCTCTTGTTCATGTCGTACAAGCTTTTTACATTGATTTGTGTGCAAAAAGTAGAGTTCTTTTGTTCTTGGGGACCTTCTCACGCTCACTACGCGCGCATACGACATCCGATCTAAGCACCACACTGATCCCATCTGCAAGGTAGAGGGTCTATCCCTTATAGAAATAGCTCAAACCTCTTAGGCTCCAAAGTTGCATCTACTTTGGAGTGACTAATTGACTAAATCTAAGATCAACAAACTCCCATAGATGCTCAAATCCAGCTATCCCTTTGTTGGGATTATGAACCCACTCTCGAAAGAATTGACATGTGATCACTCCTAAGTCTTCAGGGAAGTATTATTCCTTAAAAGATTTTTTGAATTCTAACCATACAAAATCTTACATGTAAATCTCATTGATGCAAAACTTAAAATACGAAACACAACTCGTATAGAGTACTAACTCATCATGTGACTGGGGACCCCCAAAAAATCCATCTTTGCTCCATACATCTTTAGATAAGTGGAAATATTTGACCATCAAATAGCTTCATTTAGATATCTACATCCTCTATTTCTTTAGTCAATCTAACTTCATATTGCACATAAGACTATATTTAAATTTTTGTTGTACTTGTTGTTGATGGAATTGATAAACAAAAAAATCCCTACTCACTATAACTAATCTAGAATCTAATCAATAAATGGTAGTGGATAGTAATGTTTGACCATATGTTTATTGAGCTCCCCAAAATCTACCCAAACCTGAATATGATATTTTTTATTTTTTTTAATAACTAGAGGTGAACACCACTCCATATGTTGTATAGGAAACAACAGGCCAGCCTTACACAATTTTTATAGCTTTTCAAATAGTCCATCCCTTAGCTCACAAGACATACATCTCACTTTTTGTGAAATATTACAACTACTTTCCTTTAGGGGAATAGTATGCATGGCCAGTCTAGGAGGAATATCCCTCAGCTCATCATAGCTCCAGAAAAGAATATCTCAAAATTATTGGATCAAGGACAACATGGACCTTCCTCTTCTCTTTACTAAGCATATATCCTAATTTAATCGATCATGGCTCATCCAACATACCGAGATCTAACTTAATCACATCCGGATCTCTAATTTTGTCTTGAAATTCTATTAGCTCATTCAGAGTCACCTGGTAGACATATTTTGTAGTGGACCCCTCTCTTGATTCATTCCTCTTAACAAAGTCTCATTACGAGAAGGATCCTCTAATGCATCTAATTCTGTCAAAGATAAAGGTACTCTCTTGCTGCTTTGAGGAGATTCAAGATATGCATCCAGTATTATGCATCTCGTATCTCTACCAAAAATTAGATGACCAATGGGCATATCAACTTGATAGCTACATTGCAAGATCCATGGCCTTCCTAATAATACTTGATAGCTTGGTCACCCTGCAAACCTAATAACCCTAAAGTCCAATATGCACTCCACATTAGCAACAGTCACATGGACTTTAGTAATGCAACCTTCTCGTTGTTGCCTTAGACTATCATTAGCAATCTAGAGAATTGTAGAGGTATCCTTTTGGATTTTTAGTTCCCAGCCTTTCCATCAATTCTGAACTCATAATATTAATGGAGAATTTCATGTCCACAATGCAATGATCCACTAATGTGTTGTCAATATATGTTGCCACCTTGAGCGATGCTTTTTAGCATGTTCAAACTAGTCATCTCCCACACAGGCTATCTCTAAGGATTTGAAAATATACCCAATTCAAAGGATATTTTTAAGCTCTTTATGTACTCTTGCAGATAACTTTATTAGCTATTGCAAGAGATTCACTTCAAGCTTTACCTCGCAAAGAGAATTGACTAAGTCAAATTCATGATAATTAGTAATCATGGCTCTCTTCTCCTGCCTGACCATTCTTTCTCTTGGTCATTGAACAGGCTTAGTGCCTCATTCTTGGCTTTTACCTTCTTCTTTGGTAGCTTCTTATTAGAGTAATCTTTGCGACTAATAGCACTTAGAGGACCAGCTTTCACATCTAGGTTAAGGACTTGCATCCCCTTATCATCTTGTTTAGGGTCCACCTCAACATGTTTTACATTATCCCTATTGCCTTCTTTAACCTTCTATCCTCTTGTAATGGCTTGTAAATTGGAAGCCTTAGTGGTGTTGACATGCAAAGCTTCAATAAGGTTGACACCACTACCATTGGGTAGCTCTTCTACGATAGCTTTTCATTTATGCAATATTTTCTTGGTTTGATGATTAGTGAGACCTATCTACTTACTTCCTTGCTGAAGAGAGCTAACGTTACTCCAACAAGTACTAGCTAGATGGTCAAACTTTCCACATATGTTGCATTTGACATTAGGAAAATTTCTCAGAAAGTACTAACCACCACACCACTTACAACTAAATCTTGATGGACCACCCTCTTCAAGACGTCAAGTTCCTATCAAGTTTTTAAAGAAAAAAGAGTTAGGGTGTGAAGAACCATGGGAGAGGTTGAGTTCAACATGAGTTGAGAGAAAAGTCTTTGAGGAGAAGAGAGTTAGTTATGCCTATCTTGAGAGAGGTATACTATATTTTCTATTTAGGAGAGATGAGTTAACTTGTGAGGAATCAATCAAAGACTATGAGGAGAAACTCCCTAGGGTGGTTGAGGAGAAAAATACTTGTTTGGCTGATTGAAGTGAAGAATCTAGGAGTATGAGTTCATATCCATTGATCACGGATACTCCTAGTCCAATGATTAGTGATTTATCTAATGAGGAGGGATCGATTGATACTACTTTGGATCTTGAGGACTCTGAAGGTGAGTGTTGAGTGTTGAAATGACTTGTTTTTTGGCTGATTTTTGTTGTTTTTGAAAGCTGAATGTTGATTTTATGAGATGATTGATTGGTTTGGAAGTGGTTTGAGAGTGTTTTGGATGATATTGATTGAGTTTTAGAAGTTCATGATGTTTATTGGAGGTTTTGTGATGTTCTGATAGGTTCTAATTGGTTCTGTATACCTTCTGTTTTGCTCTGTTTTGGTCTATTTTGTTCTGATTGTCTTCTGTAAAGAGGGATGGAGTATTGATTGATGAAGATTGAGATATTGAGAAAGCTTATTGAATGGTTTGTGAGAGTTTGGAATGGTTTGAGTATGAGTTATGTGGTTTTGATGACCTTCTGTAACCTTCTGTAGGTCTTCTGTAGAGCTTCTGTTTCTGTTCTGTTCTGTACTGTAGCTATTCTGGTACTGTTCTGTGACTGTTCTCTATGCTTCTGTATGTGTTCTGATGGATGAAAGTGTATCTTGGGAAAGTTTTCTAGCCTTGGAAAGAGGTGAATACAAGTGCAAAAGAGCTGGAAGAAGTGGAAGAAGTAGCTGCTGAAGACTCAAGTGAAGACTAGAGTGAAGTGACAGTAGTGAGCTATGAAAGGACACTGTAGTGACTCTGGTGACTCTTCATATCAGACATACCTCTTGGGAGGGGTATCCACGACCTAAGAAGGATTATTGAGTGTGATTTTAGAGAGATTGTAGTGAGGATATGATGTATTATTGATGGAGAGAGAGAGAGAGAGTCAGAGATAGCCAATTCTACTCAAACAGAGTGATTGTATATGAGAGATTGAGAGAGAAGACTATGAAGATATTGAAGATGAATACTATGTGATTTTTTTCCATTTAAATATGGTTTATTCTTTTGCTTTCTTTGTTCTATTGATGGATTTTGTGAAGATGTTGAAGAATATGGTTGATTCTATCAAATCCGTGGGAGATCTACATGATGCTATATGAAGATTTGTTGTGCCTGCTGTTCTTTTCTTCATTGTGATCATATGAAACATAATAAACAAGCTTGTTGATGTTACAAGATAGATTTTCTTGCAAGAGAATTCCCTTTTCCTTGGTGTTCCTCTCAGGGCTCCATGTTTTTTGTGCGCAGCCGAGGAAACTTGCCATCAACAAGCACCAGAAGAGGCTGAAAATGAAGGAAATGGCATTGCCAAGAAGAGAAGAATTCAATGGATTTTTGTAAAGTTCCTTCTTCCACTGAAGAGTTGGAATTTCTCATAATCAAAGCCACTTTCCACAAGAATTTCATCCCACAATGGCGGAAACACATCACCATCATGATGCATGCTCTATGTGGTGGACAGTTTCCTCTTCCTGTTGAAGCAGCAGAAACTTGCATCTTGGTGGCAAACTGTTTGGGAATAAACTGAAGAGCAAAAACAGAGAGAATGACCATCCATGGAAAGATTTGGCATTCATTGAGAAGTTTCCAGACAACATCAAGTGGGAGATTGTGAAGAAGCTTCAGGAGTCTTGGTCTGTAGAGGTTCACAAAGACAAGAAGGAAAAGAGTTGGAATTTGTTCATGGATGCTCAACAGCAAGATACATGGGATGCTTGGTGTACTGATAATCTTCTGTTTGTTCAATTAGCAACCCACTGGAAGTTGGTAGACAGAGTGTTTTTCACAACATACACTGTTGAAACCATCAGAAGCTGGCATTACTATGATGATGGCACCACCACAATGCTCAGACGTATGCATTTTGACACCTTCAGAACCGAATACCTTCCTCTGTGCAGTGGCATCAAAGCAGAATTCAGGGACGTTGAAAAGAAAAAAGTAGAAGAAATGTTGGCAAGAGAGTCCTCCAGAGACTGAAGCTTTCTATTAACCCTCTGTGGAGCACTAACAACATAGTGGAGCCAACCCCCTGATGAATGACGCAATAAAGAGGTAAGCGTTAGAACGAGTCCAGAGGTACGTGAGAAGAGAGAAAGCAAAAATCAAGGCTGAGAACGAGCTCGCAGCAGAAGCCGCCTTTGACGCCCTTGCGGAACTCTTTACAGAAGTCCCAATGGCACATCAAGCCCTTCCTCCTCCTGCTGGAGGTCCACTTCCAAGCCAAATCCGTCCTGGAAATATTGATGACAGGCCAGCGAATGTAGTCCCATTGCCAGTTTTTAAGGGAGAGTACAATGAAGACCCTGATCTTCATGTAGCAGAGTTTATGGTAGCATGTGTGGCTAACAATGCCAGAACCCTTGAGCATTGGTTGGCAATATTCCCCGCCACTTTCAAGGGCGCAGCGTTTCAGTGGTATGAGAGACAAGCAGCAGGAACTTTTGGCACATGGGACGACTTGAAGTTAGCCTTCCTCACTAAATTCAGGCGTGAAGGTTTTGAAGAGCGGATGAGAGAGGAATTCATGAACCTAAGGAGAAAGAGTAGAAGCTTATGTCTCATGAATGGAATCCATCCTGAAGAGATGGACTAACCATAATCTAGATGATGGCATTCAGAAGGGGGTGTTTCTCAGAGGATTACAACCAGAAGTCCGTAAGTTTGTGGAGCTGCAAAGACCAGCCACCCTGCAAGCTGCAATAGAAGGTGCAAGACTGTACGATGAAGTGGAAGCTAGATTGGCGATGAATTCAGGAAGAGGAGTCCTACCTCCTCTGATGCCAGGAATGATGTACCCACCAAATGCAGTTCCAGGGACTGTTCCCTACCCTTACCAACAGATGCCCCCAGTATCACAGTATAGTGCACCAAATCCACAGTGGCCACAATCCATGCCTCAAATGGTGGTTCAACCACAACAACAATGGTCCCAACCAATTTCCTCCATGCCAAATCAGCAGCAACAGTGGAATCCTACTAACTGGAGCCAACAGCTAATAGTTCAAACAGGAGCTCTGAATCAGAACCAGAACAGAGACCCCTCTGTACCAGCCCAACCAGTTTATGTAGTGATTACAGAGACTCCTCAAAACCCTCCTGCTAGTACCTCCGGAGGAGAAAGCTTGAAGGACTACTTATCCAACTCAGTTGCAAACATAAAAAAGGAATTGATGGATGTGATTACAGAACAACTACAGACATTGAAAGTGAATACCGCTAGCATATCCAATGTTGCAGGAGCAGGAAGAGATGTGATGCGGTCAAATACTTGGTGTGGTAAGTGTCATCAAGCAGGCCATTTAGCCACTGAATGTACACGCAAACCAACCATTCCTGGGGCCTTCTGTTCCTACTGTTTGCGGAAGAACCATACAGAGGACATTTGCTCTCTGAAAGAGATGCATGATAGGAGAAGGAAGGAAGAAGACGCAAGATTCAACTTGTTGCAATCCAAAATGACAACACAGGATATTGGACCCAAGCCTAGAGAGTTTGGTCCTAATTTCGAACCCAGAAGATTTCCTTCCCAAAGTTACAGGGGAAGAAAGTCTGGCGGTGGTCAGAGATTAGAAGTGGAGTGTTATAGATGTGGAGAAAAGGGACACATCTCACCAAACTGTCCAAATCCTCGAAGGTCAATGGATTACAAGCCCTTATGCAGTCGATGCAAAGGAGAAGGCCACACTGCAAAAGACTGTCCAAGCCCAGCCCTAGTGAAAAACAGTGCTACTGATAGTCCGGCCAAGGCCCAAGAGCCTACCTCCAATTTAGTGGAATTGGAAGTTGCTGCCATCACGCGTGCAAAGCAGAAGAAACCACCTGTCCAGAAAGAAAATAACCCTCCTGGAAGAACAGTGAAGTTCAATCTTCCACCAGAAGAACAGAAGAGAACAGAGCCTGACAGTGCCGTACAGAGCCCTACAGTGCCACAGAGAGTTACAGAGACAGTTATAGAGATAGGACCAGAGGTCCAGGAGACAGAAGAGGAGGAAGTGCCACAAGTGGCAGAAGAAGTTCCTATGATGCCTCTGTTGGAAGAAAGAGGGAAAATGAAAATGGGTGTTGCCCCATTCCCTAACCGATTAGAAAAGCCAGTGGATCCTATTAAGGAATACGATCTGGTCAGAGATCTAGATACCTTTAAACCAAACCTCACATTCTGACAATTATTGATGTTGTCTCCCAGTTGCCGAAAAAGGTTCAAAAGTATACTGACAAGAAGATGTGGTTTAAGGATTGCTCCCTCAATAGCAACAAAGTCCAACAAGGCTCTAGAGCTTGTAAAAGAAGTGGATGTGGCTAATGCTTTCCTAGATCCAAGTACTCCAAAGACTGGCATGTGGATAGAAGGCTGTTTTATTGCAAATGCGCTGATTGATGGAGGTTCATCAGTGAACATTATGACGGATGTAACAATGAAGGATCTAGGCCTACAAGGTGTGCAACCCACCCAATGGCTCATCAGACTGGCGGATCAGAGCAGAATCAAGCCTTTGGGCATTCTTCCATATGTGAAGACTACAGTGGCTGGAAAAGATTATTGACTAACCTATCTGGTGGTGAAGCCAAACTCTTATGGTACATCCTATCCTCTGTTACTGGGCAGACCATGGCTTTTTGAAGCCCGAGCAAGGACGGATTGGTTCAAAGGAACCTTGACCGTGGGTAGAGGACCCAACAAAGTGGTGCTGAAACTGTATGGTTCTCAAAAAGGACATGGATCCACCTCCTTGGAATTATCTTCTGACTCCCCTAATGAGGCTACAGATGGAACATCAGCAGACGAAGATGCTGTCAAACAGATCCTTCCCAAGAAAACAGTGGCACATTCCTTAACAGTGGATACTGTAAGCCGACTTCCAAAAGATGCAAAGCCATTATCAATGGGTGAATACTTCCTGCGTGAACCAGGAATGACTTTTGAAATCACTTCTGACAATGAGGTAGAAGCATGGATGTACTGCTCTCCCTGTTATATGGCCATAGCAGAGACAGAGACAGAGGCAGAAGAGGAAACAGAGAATCTGTTCTTCTGTTACAGAGCTCCTACAGAGACAGAAACAGAAGCAGAGACAGAAACAGAGACAGAGACAGAAGCAGAAACAGAGACAGAAGAGGATGGATATGATATGGACGAAGAAGGTTATGAAAGTGAGCCAGAAGAGTCTATTCCACCCGAAGAGGTTACCTTTGAAGAAGAAGGTCCAGAAGCATCACAAGTAGACGAGCTCATGCTATGAGACAGAATGGTGATGGTACCATTTGGTCTAGTAAATGGATCTTCTCATATGCAAAACCTTTATAAGGAATGGATTAAGAAGAACAAGCCATCTTTTACCAGTGGCTCATGCCGTTCTAACCCATCTTTGCCAAAGAAAGATGATGATGATGCACCGTGCCAACAAGCACCAGTCCCACCAATCCAACAGGCATCAGAGGGTCCCTGTTATGTGACGTTCCTGGATGTGTCATCTTCAGAAGAGGAGTCTTCAAGCCAAGAGGTAATTACTCTTGAAACCAAACCCGAAACGGATCTAATCCCATTTCAACGTCTTAAGGAGCAACCTAAGTCTCCACCAAAAGAAGAAGTTGGTTCTAGTGGGACATCAGAAGAGGACACCACTCCCTTGAAGGAGTTGGATCTGTATCCAGAAGCAGTCCGTGGGACCTTCATCCATGAAGTAGAAGGTGAAAGGCAGTTAACCTTTGTGGATGCAGATGGCACTGAACGCCACTTGAAGGTGGGTAGCAGCCTCCCAAAAGAGGAGTTGTCAACCTTGTACAACTTGTTGAAAGAAAACTTGGACGTGTTTGCATGGTCCTATAAAGACCTAAAGGGGATTGATCCCACAATATGTCAGCATCATATTGACTTGGAGCCTGATGCCAAGCCAGTACGGCAACGACAGAGGCGAATGAACCCGAATTATTCCACATTGGTGAAAGCGGAGCTGCTGAAGCTTCTGGAAGCCGAGTTTATCTATCCAGTGGCAAATAGTGAATGGGTTTCACCCATCGTGGTTGTACCCAAGAAGAAAGGAAAATTGCGAATATGTGTGGACTTCCGAAAGCTTAATTCCAAGACAAAGAATGATCACTTTCCTATCCCTTTCATAGACCAACTGTTGGACACAGTTGCAGGACATGAGCTTTATTCCCTTCTGGATGGATTCAGCAGATACAACCAAGTCCAAATCGCAGAAGAAGACCAGTCCAAAACAACCTTCACCACAGAATGGGGAACCTATGCTTATCGAGTGATGCCATTTGGACTCTGCAATGCCCCTGCTACTTTCCAACGAGTCATGATGGCTGCATTTCAAAATCATCTGCACGACTTTATTGAGGTATATTTGGATGACTTCTGTGTCTATAGTTTGATCCGTGAACATTGGGAGCACTTGGAACAATGCTTTGACCGATGCCACGAGTATGGGATTTCCCTCAACCCCGACAAATGCATCTTTGGGATCTCTTTTGGAGCTCTGTTGGGCCACATTGTCTCTGCACAAGGGATATCAACAGACCCTACAAAGATCGAAAAGATTGCAGCTCTGACAGCACCCATCAACCTCAAACAGTTGAGGGGATTCCTAGGCCATGTGGGTTACTACAGAAGGTTCATAGCCCATTTTGCAACAAAGGCAACCTCCCTGCACAAGCTTTTGAGGAAAGATGCAGAGTTTACTTGGACAGAAGAATGTGACAAAGCCTTCCACACTCTGAAGCAGTGTTTGATTGAGGCACCCATTCTGCAACCTCTTGATTGGACGAAAGAGTTCCATGTACACACTGATGCATCAATTGAAGGCTTAGGTGCTGTCCTTTGCCAGAAGGGTTCCTCAAAACTGGATCAACCGATCTATTATGCAAGCCGGAAAGTCACTGATAGGGAACGGAACTATACAGTGACAGAGCTGGAGTGCTTGGCAATGGTGTTTGCCCTGGAAAAATTTCGCCATTACCTCCTGTCCACCCACTTTAAGCTTTATGTGGATCATGAGGCCCTATCCTTCCTGATGAACAAAGCAGATGTGAAAGGACGAATGATGAGATGGCTCCTTTTATTCCAGGAGTTCGACTTTGAGGTGATTACTAAGCCTGGTCATTCCCATGTTTTGGTTGATCATCTGTCGCGTATCCCACAAACTGCAGATGAGGAGCAGGATGATCCAGACCTCCCTGATGCTTCCCTATTCTTGGTAGAAACTGTAACTCCCTGGTATACAGACATTGCCAATCTGCTGGCAACCCAACAGTACCCTCATGGTATCTCTAGTCGGGAAAGGAAGAAGCTTATGCTAGAATCAGCCCCTACACCCTGTTAGGCAGTGCACTGTACAAGAAAGGCAAAGATGAAGTGCTCAGAAGATGTGTTGCAGGAAATGAGATTGGGATTGTTCTGAAGGCTTGCCATGACGATCCATGTGGAGGCCACTTTGCAGGAGAAGCTATAGCCAGGAAGGCTCTACTAGTAGGATACTGGTGGCCTACCATTCATAAGGATGCCTATGATTACTGTAAAAGATGTGATGCTTGTCAAAGAATGGGGAAACCCACCAATACAAGTACCATGCCACTGCAACCTATCCTTCCTTTAAAGCCGTTTGAGAAGTGGGGCATCGACTTCGTAGGCCCAATCGATCCTCCTACCAGAAGGAAGCAGAACAGATACATCCTCGTATGTACGGATTTTGTCACAAAGTGGTGTGAAGCTAAAGCCCTAAAGCGAGACGATGGTAACAACGTGGCCCTGTTCATGTACGAGAATATCATCACCCATTTTGGCAGTCCCTTAGAGCTGGTAAGTGATAGAGGCACTCATTTCATTAACAAAGTCATGGAAGAATTGACAGAGTTGTATAAGATCCGCCATCGCAAGTCCACTCCTTATTACCCCAGAGCCAACGGCCAAGTCGAAGTCACCAATCGCATCCTCTGCTCGATTCTGACAAGAACAATTGCCGCACATCGTCGTGATTGGGATGATCGACTTACAGAGGCCCTCTGGGAGTACAGAACCTCCCATAAAGCAGCAACAGGACAGACACCCTTCCAGCTGGTGTATGGTACCGAAGCTGTTTTCCCTATTGAACTGGAATTACCCTCTTTGAGAGTGGCTATCAAAGAGCGTTTGGGGGATGATGATTCACTGCAACGCCGTCTCTTGCACCTGGAATGTTTGGACGAAATTCGTAGGATGGCTCTACAGTGCATGGAAGCCACGCAAGCTCGACGCAAGGCTTACCATGATAGCTTCATCAAGCACAAGGAGTTCAAAGAAGGTGATTTGGTCCTAGCCTATGATTCACGATTTGGCAAGTTTCCTGGCAAGCTCCAACGGTGGTGGATGGGCCCATATAAGGTACTTGCCGTCAACCCTAATGGCTCTGTCCAAGTGCAGACCGTTGATGCCTCTGATGATCCCTTTCTGATCAATGGATATTGTCTGAAGAAGTGCTTCCCTCCTTGGGAATCTTGACAATCACGGTCACTTGATCCTTTCCCTCGTTGGCGCGGCACTCTACTTCTTATGATGCTACTTCTGATAGCCGTTCTTCAGCCACTCCTGATAAAGTGGACACAACCCTCTGTCCCCTCAACCCTACCTTCCAGCCGTGATCTCTTATCCTCTATTTTCCACTAGCGACAGTGGTGAGGTTGGTTCTGACAAATGGTCTTTCTACTATTTCCTTGCTCAATTCGAAAGAAAGAAAAAGAAAAATATACATATCGGTCATGGGAGAAAAGGACTAAGGTCCCTGTCATGCCGACCTATTCTTCGGGAAAAGGTGGAAACACCCTCGGGAATAGGGGAAAAGAAAAGAAAAGAAAAACAAAAACAAAAGAAAAACAAAACTGTTATGAGAGAAAAGGAAGAAATTCCCTGTCATAACAGGCCTCGTTCCAAGAAAATGTGGTAAACACCCTGGGCGAGAAGCTGGCTGTGGAAAAGGTGGTAACACCCAGGAGTCCAGAAAGTGGATTCATCAATTGATATCTCCAGGATCCAATTCCGAAGCTACCTCCCTTGGTACGCTGTGTCCTGGGTCTCTCTACAGAGCATCTAACTGTCCTTTAGCAGACGACATGTTCCTATCCAACACAACGTTCGATTTGATGGCTACCTCCCTGGGTACGCCTCTTCAGCAAAACTGATGACGTGATCTTCATCGACAACCAATCAAGTGACGTGAGCTTTCATCCTAACTGGATGGGGAAGTGCGTATGGTTGCCCTCTATAATTATCAACAGGGTGTGAGACAGAGGGTGGGGTGAGAGACTAGTCTTTTCCCTTCAAATCAAATGAGAGGTGAGAAGTGTGAATGAAGTGTTGCACGCACGGGATGGGCCTCTCAATGCACAAAGCACAATTTGTTCTGCGCACTGCACTATAAGGCTCCCTGGCCTTTCTTCTCGCACCGTATGCCGGCACAGGGCGGGATGCACAGTTGCACCATCAAATGCACACAAGGCATGCAACCTTTACACAAGTGACCGTGAGGATTATATCAATGGGTTTCAAGAAAAGGCTGCCCTCCTGTATCTATCGACAGAGAGTGAGATAGAGGGTAGGCTGAGTGTGACTGGAGTTCTTCAATCAATTACCGAGAGGTGAGATTGAGGGACGTTATGACACTTGGAGTAAGGTATGTTCCTGTTTCCCTATGCACCCACGGGATGGGTCTTTGCCGTCATCACAAGACACGTCACCCTGTTCTGTACACTGCACTGTAAGGCTCCCTTGCCTTCCTCCTTGCACTTATGCCAGACGGGTTGGACGCACTAATGCACCATCAACTGTGCACCCTGGCATACTCCTTCTCCACCATTCCCCCCTTGTCGATTCCTCAACCGGTTACGAGATATGGGCTTCCATCCTTATTCCTTGAGTGATATTAGTCATGGGGCGAGTGACTGTTCTTCCATTCCCTTTGAGTGATTGTGAGTTGAGTGCAATATCCCTCATCATCGACAATGCATTTCCTGCGATTCCTTCCATCAGCTACCTCCCTAGGTGCTACCGCGTGGTCCTTTCCATGATGGACGTGTGCCGAGAAGATGTCATGGTACCTCTAGCGCCGACAACAACACTGGACGTGCCATCGACACTCAACCTTGCTTCTTGACGAAATGGGCCAAGTTTTTCTAACCCTCCCACTTTGGTTTCTTCGTGACGGTCATGTTTTAAGTGTGGGGACGTTAGTGGATGGTCTGTGGCGTGGTCCTAGGTCCCTGTTGCTCGGTTAACCCTATCCATTGAGGTTTTAAGTGTGGGGACGCGTCCCTACGCGTCTACATTGTATATCCTCTGCATATGCCTTAACCTACTCATGCATGTATGCCATGCCTTGCTTTTACCCTCATGGGGTCCCTTCCCCCCCACCCAGTTATGTTCCACCAACCCTTGGGGCTGTTCCCTTGCAGTTTTCCTTCATTCCCTACTTTTGAGGTCCTGCCATGTGAATATACCCTACGTTCACCGAAGTCCAAATCCAACCTTATAGCCCTGTTCCCTCCTTTGAACTGACCATTTTTCCTTTTAATCTACCCCTGTTCCAGTGCACGGTTTTTGAGTTATTAATTTTTGAAGCATTTTGTGCAAATTAGCTGGTTTTCCATGTGAACACGCTTTTCTTGCTTCGGAACCATGATCTGATGTCATAGCCCTGACAACCACTTTTCCCCTGATATTTTTCCTTTTTACGATGTGTCATTCTGATACACGGTTTGTCCAATATTAATTTTCCGGTTTTTTACGACTTTTTCGTGCGTTTTTTTGACATTTTTCCATGTGAACCTGCCCTGTTTGCATCGGCATTCCAATTTGCTTTGACCGCCGTGTTCCCTGTGTCTTCCCCCACCTTTTTCATTTTTCCTCCCCCCTCTTTCGACTTCCGGATTTTTACTTATTAAAATTTCAGTGAGTTTTCGGGTGTATTTTTGGAGTTTTTCGCATGTGAACCCCTCCTACTTCCACCGGAACTGCGGTTTAACATGACAACCCTATGCCACCCCTTCCTGCGGACATTTTTTCTTCTTACTGCATATCATTCTGGTTCCCGGTTCGTCCGATATTAATTTTCGATCCCATTTTTGGGTTTGATTTTTGGGCTTTTCCCACATGAACGCGTCTTATCTCCGTCAGAACTATGTTTTGAGGTGATAGGATTGTTGGGCATGTCTTTCTGCACAGTTTTTCTTTTTTGTCCACCTCATTCCGATGCACGGATTTTCTGATATTAATTTTTACTTGTGTTTTTTGGTTCATTTTTTGTGTTTTTTGCCCGTGACCGCCATTTACCTCTCCCGGAACCTCCGTTGCCTATTTTCCTTGTCTTTCCCCTATCGTCCTGCCCACTTTTTGTTTTTCTGCCATTTAGTTTTGACAATCCGATTGGGAGTTATTAATTTTTCTTTATTTTTATGTGTTTTCGCGCGCCCATCTTGCGCGTGACCGCGCCCTTTTTCGATTGTACGCGTCTTAACGCGCCTCGATCGCCTCCCCGTTCCCCGTCGCGGCGTTCCGGCGCCTTTTCAATTCCATCACGGCAAATTTTTTTACCCCGCTCCACGCGCACGCGCGGAACGGGGTATGCCTCCTTCTTGGGCCCCTACCCCGCCCATTTCCCGCACCCCTACCCTGCCCATTACCCTTTCCCCTACCCTTTCCCCCGGGCGCCCCCCTATGGGCCCCTACCCACCCCAACCCTTCCCCTTCCCCTCTGCCCACCCTTCGGGCACCCTCTGGGCCCCTGCCCATATCCTCCCACCCTTTCCACCCCCCCCCCCCCCCCTCCCCACACCCTTCCCTATCCCCCCCCTCTCCCGACCCCTTCCCTCCCCCAACTACCTCTCCCTCTCCCTTCCCTGCATGTTCATGTCCTTCCTCCCTCTCCACCTCCATCTTCCATACGCTTGCCCTCCTCCTCCTCTGCTCCCTCCATTTTCTTCTTGCCCCTCCTCCTTCTCTCCTCCCTTCTCTCCTCCTTCCTTCCCGTCCTTCTCCCTCCCCTCCTTCCCCTCCCTCTTCTCCTCGCTGCCCTCCTGGTCGTCGCCCTCCAGCAGCCGCGTCGCCCGCCCTTGACCTATGCCCTACGCCTCGTCGACGCCCCTGCCCTACGCCCATCCTCCTGACGTCTGTTGACGACACCCCCGCAGCCGCCGTGGACGACGCCTGCGGCCGCCTAACGCGCCCTCCTCCCTGCTCCTCGCCGTGCAGCCTGCGACGGCGCCGCCAAGGTCACCCCCTCTTCGCCGCCCTGTGCCGCCCACGACGCCACGCGCCCTCTGATGCCGCCGCCAATAACCCCTCGCTGTCGCCTGCCGCCGCGTCAGCCGCCTGGCGCCGCCGCCGCCACCCTGCCCTGCGGCGCCCCGTGACCCCGCTCCCTTCGCCCTGCTCCTGGTCGTCGCCCTCCAGCAGCCGCGTCCGCCGCCCCTGGCCCTGCCTCCACGACCTTCCGCCTTCCCACCCCCATTCAAACCCACATTTCCCCCCTTTCCCCCTCTGTAGGCCCCCCTTCCCCCCCATTACCCATCACACCTACCCCAACCCCCACCCAAGCACATCACACTAACTCCACTAACCCCCCTTCCTACCCATTCATAAACCCACTCCCCAACCCCCCATGTAAACCCCTATTCCCCCCACTGCAAACCCACTAACCCATTAACCCCCACACTACTTCCCTTTCCCCCCCAGCCAGCATACTCTCAACCCCTACCTAAGCCCTTTCCCCTTCCCCCCCCCCCCCCCCCCCCCGGGACAATCACACACACCCCGCAGAACACCCCCCTCATAAGCCCCTACCCCCTCCCATCCCCTGTTCTTCCCCCCAGCAGACCCGCTGAACCTCACCACACCCGTGTCACCTGCAGAAAAATCCCCTTTACGCCCCCTTTCACCCGCCGACACCAGCCACACCCGCCGCCATTCATGAACCACATGGAAACCCGCAGATACCTTTTCTCAGTCTTTGACACACGTGCGTGTGGTTGATTGTTCGTGCTTGTGCGTGTTCGTGTGCGGGCGATTGTTAGCAGATGTTCACTCGCGGGGATGCGCATTAGCTGGTTCGTGGGGTGGTGTGCAGCCGGTTGTTGCCACGCAGCTGCCACACAGCCTATTGCTGGGTATTTTCCCAGATTTTTAATTAACACACCCGCAAATCCTTTTTCCATTTAAAAAATAAATAACAAAAAAAACACAAAAGCATTGAAAAATACAAAACAAATCATTAACACATTCCTTTAAATTCTAAAAAAATTACAAAAAAATCTAAAAAAATTTCCTTTTATTTTTGCTACCCCTGGCCATATTTTTCTAAACCTGTCACTTTCAGAAAAAATATTTTTGCCTATTTTTGAACTTCCTAAATCTTTCAAACTACCAAAAAATATGATAAAAATTTATTTAAAATGCTAAACAATTCCAAATTAATTTCTGAAAAATTCCTAACCCTTTCCTTCACATTTTTATTTATTTTTGGCATATTTTTCTCAGCTGTTACAATATTTAATTTGACACCTAAATTCCTTTGAAATAAAAAACAAATCAATAAAATAACAAAACCTCTTTTTCATCCAACACCCCACTAACCGTCTAGAAAAAAATCCAGATATTTTTGGATTGAGGAGAGCGCATTCTTTGCATTTCCATACACCCACTACCAAGTATTTCCCTTTTATTCGTTTTTAAAAAATATATATATAACATACACACATGCTACCCCAACACCCACGGTTAATATTTAAAAAAAAAAACAACCACGGAAAACAACAAACAACACACAAACAAACAAACCAATAATTAACATAAATGAAACCTAACTACCACCATGGCATGCGCATTTGCGCTAAAAACATATTTTTTAATTAAAATAAACCCGCCGTTCACTTAGCACGCGCTACGTGCGCTAAAGAGGCACTTTAATTTTTAATTAAAATGAACCAGCCGTCACAAGAACACGTACTAGCAAAAAAGCGCTCCACATCACCTTAATTTGTAATCAATGAACTTGCATTTAGAGACCCAGTCTGGGTATCGCAGTCCCGGATTCGAATTAAAGCACCGTTTTACCCTAACAATTGGTAATTCAATTTATAATAAAGAACCGCCGTTTTCTTGCTAAGGTTTATCACCTAATAAAACTTCACCCATTTCTTAATAATTTATTAGAATAAACCCTTCATTAAATTCATTCCCCCTCACTACACTTAAACTCCCCTTTTTAATGAACCGTTTCGTGGGATGGGTATGCGCAGTCATTAGAGTTATTTTCCTGGTCAAAAACTGGTTTATCAACGATGTAGTCTTGATATGTGTCGGATGTGGTCTTGTTTTGGTTCTACTGTCTTTGTTACGGTTACGGGTACGGTATGCAGTTTTTTCTTTTATTGCCTGATACGGGGTTCTGGGTGTTTGTCTGATGCATCGCATGAAGCTTTCGGTCGCATTTGTCTCAAGGTCATGTCAAATTTTTTCTAGGTTGTGGTTTGCTTGGGGTTAGTTGGTCGAGTCACGTTTTATTGTTTTGATTGTTCTCTTATCCTTGGTTTTTTGTCTGTTGCTTTGCAGGCATTCTTCTTGATTGTCTGTGTTTGTGGTGTGTGTGTAACCATCTGAATGGCGCCTTCTCATGCTCCTCCCCCTATCCAGTACGTCCTCTTAGTTAGTAGGGATTACTCTTCCCTACTTACTTTTGAGCCTCTCACGAAGGCGGGACTCGCTACTTTTGTGGCTACTTCTTTTCCATTGCTTCCAGAGGATCTGTCGTTATGTGATGAGTTTCTGGCCTCTTACAGCAAGAAGACAGGACTAGTCCAGGGAATTTCTATGACTTTGACACCTCGCGATCTAGGAAAGGCTCTGTCTCTTCCCTCCAAAGGTGAACCTTTTGTTACCACTCGTCAGCTTTTCTCTAATGAAGAGATTCTCAAGCTGTTGCAAAAGCAGACAAGGGAAATGCTGGATGTTAAGAAGGTGATCAACTCTTCAGGAGTTTCCTTTTCTATGATCACTGATCCCGTATGGAAGATGATCTGTCAGTTTCTCTAGGACAGGTTTATGCCTGCCAAAACGCCATCCCAGTACTTGTCCAAAGAGCTTTTTACAGCTTCCAGGATGGTGTTGAAAGGAGTTGCTATTGATTGGAGCACTTACCTCCTCACTAAAATGGATCAGCATTTCGTCAAAGTCACCAGGGGTAATGTTACCAATGTCACATATGGATCATATTTGTCTGCCTTCTTAACCTATTCAGGTTTACAGAAGACTGTGCCTCCACCTCCTCCATTAGATCCAGTACCTCCTCCTCCACCTTCCGATGAGTCAGAACCCATTGACATAGAGGATGATGATTCTCCGCCTCCCCTGGTCATCCAGCGCAAACGCTTGAAGAGGGTAGCGGATAAAGCTCCTTCCGTACTTCCTTCAGTACCCATCCCTGCTACCTATGGCAGTGAACTCCCTGGGTATCTCACTTGTAATAACCTATTCAGAGCACATCGAGAAGGATCATTGGACATATCAGTTCCCTCCCTGAACAGTCTAGTCTCAGGAGATGCAATTCCTTTCCTTTGTAAAGATATTCAAAGTTCCATTGAGTTGTCAGTGACAGCCTATGTTCAACAGTTGTATGCATCTTTTTATGAAGAACTCATGTAGTCTAAGGACCAGTTGCATAAGGCAACATCCGAGTTAGCTTCTGCTAAGGATACCCTAGCAGATTTGTTTAAGTAAATGGAACAACAAACCCAACTGGTTGCCACCCAAAGCGATGAGATCTCTTCTTTGAAGATCTAGTTACTAGAGGCTCAATCCCAGGTTACTTGCCTTTCAGAGGAGAAGGAGAGGATGTCCAGAGAAGCACAGGAGTTCCAAGCTATCTTAGATGACAAACTTTCAGCTTTACAGATTGCTAATGACACAGTGGCCTCCCAAGCCTCCCAAATCCAGCAGTTGCAAGATCAACTGGCCAAATCCCGCTCTGTTCCTCCAAGCCCTAATGTTCCCTTAATTCCTTTTCTTTCACAGCAGGACTTGGCTGCTCTTCAGAGACAGGCTATGTTGTGTCCTCTATTCCAAGATAAAGTGGAGATTGCAGTCCAGAATGGACTTGTTATGGTCTACATTTGAGTAGTTTCAGGAATATGTCTTATCGGACCATTCTTTCTTTGTCCACTACCACTTACAGAAGTTGGTCTTCTACATGAAGCTTTCCACGATGGATTTACCTCTTCCAGAGGATGGCTGGAGTGGGGCTTGGTCTGCTGAGTTGTTGACAGAGGTAGTAAGGATGGTGTTTGAAGATTCTGTCATGCCAGATACCATGTTGATGTCATACATGTATCTACGAGGAGACTTGTTAATTCCAGATGAGGTGGATATGGCATGGTATGTGGGGGATGTGGTCCTACAAGCTGTTTTATATGTCAACCATTTGGAGTTGCGCATCGCTGACATGTTTCAGGGTTATTCCTCCAAAGTGTCTGATTGTCATGATAATTCGTGGCATCCCATGATTGATTCTGTGGTCCTGAATCAAAGACAAAACATAGCTCCTACCTCTGCCTAGAGTACTAATCAACTGAGGATGGATCTCTTAGCCTATCTTTCAAAACATAATCCGTTTGATTCTACCTTCTTTGATGCCTATCATCGACGATCTCTCTTAGGACCTTCTATTCCTACCCTCCTCTATTACCAACAAATGGCTCACCGATATGCTATATATCTTTCCCTTTGTCAATCTAATTCCACAACTATTTTACCCCTTCTTTTCCAACCTTCATCTTTCCCTCAAATTCCCATTTTTACATACTGTTCCTTTATTGAGGATAGGGTATTTTCCCCTTCTCCACCCTATCCTTCTCCATCCATTAATGTACCCTCCACATTTCCTATTTATCAGTTAACACCCTTCCTTAGTGATTCCCTACAAATTTCTGCCACTCCTTCTTTAACATTTTCTTCCTTTTATGATTTTTCCTATCCCTCCCTTCATCCACTTTTCCTTATTCCATTACCCTCTCCTAACACTTCTATATCTCAACCACCTCAGTTGGTTAGTGACTGTGACAGGTTTGATAATCAGATTTCCAAAAGAAGGGGATGGAGTTCGGATGATTCCCTTATAGGACCTCAGATCAATTGGCCAGTAATTCCAAGAGAATGGACAGCTTCCAGTCAAGCTTATCAGAACTATGTTCATTTTGCTCAGCAGTATTCACAGTCTGTAGATCCTTTAGTGAGATTAACTGCTCACTTTGCTTGGTACCTAGTGTATATGCATAGGCACTCTCATAATGATTCCAAGCCTATTCCAAAGTTGTGCATGAATGTCAATGTGAGCATTGATTCCCCACAGCTGGATATTTTGTATTTTCATGCCCTTTGTTTGCCTAGCAGATACTTGGTCCTGTTGGAAAGGATGTGCTGTCTCCAGTTTTTTCAAAATCCTCCCAAAACCTTTGTAGATGAATCCTTGTCTATGGATCGTTTCCGACAACATCAATCTTTTAAGAGGGATCATCTTCATTGATACCTTTCCAATGTATGGTGGAAGCTTTTTAATGAAAATCTCTCTTTTTGGAGGAGTCATTCAAATGGTTGTGTTGTGTATTAGTGTTTGTGTTGTGAGTTCATTTATGTAAAACGAACGTGGTGGTTTCCTATTGGATTGGTGGTCGCGTACGAGCTATATTTTGGAGAATTGTGGTGCTGGAGTCGTGGATGGAGAGTTGAAGCTGATGCAGATGAAGAAGAATCAAACTCTTATATCCTTTACAAATTTGTTGTGATTTTTTTTAGTTTGATAAGAGGTGTTAATGTATAAAGGGTTTTCCTTTCTTTGTATTTTTATATCAGATACAGGTTATAGTTTAGGGTCGTGGTGGATGGATTCTTTTTGAAGAGATATTGAAGATCAAAGTTGCGATTTTAAATGAATTTGTATTCCCTTTTTCCTGGGTCGCGAGGACGCTTCCTTATTAAGTGTGGGGATATGTTGAGTGTTGAAATGACTTGTTTTTTGGCTGATTTTTGTTGTTTTTGAAAGCTGAATGGTTGATTTTATGAGATGATTGATTGGTTTGGAAGTGGTTTGAGAGTGTTTTGGATAATATTGATTGAGTTTTAGAAGTTCATGATGTTTATTGGAGGTTCTGTGATGTTCTGATAGGTTCTAATTGGTTCTGTATACCTTCTGTTTTGCTCTGTTTTGGTCTGTTTTGTTTTGATTGTCTTCTGTAAAGAGGGATGGAGTATTGATTGATGAAGATTGAAATATTGAGAAAGCTTATTGAATGGTTTGTGAGAGTTTGGAATGGTTTGAGTATGAGTTATGTGGTTTTGATGACCTTCTGTAACCTTCTGTAGGTCTTCTGTAGAGCTTCTGTTTCTGTTCTGTTCTGTACTGTAGCTGTTCTGGTACTGTTCTGTGACTGTTCTGTATGCTTCTGTATGTGTTCTGATGGATGAGAGTGTAGCTTGGGAAAGTTTTCTAGCCTTGGAAAGAGGTGAATACAAGTGCAAAAGAGCTGGAAGAAGTGGAAGAAGTAGCTGTTGAAGACTCAAGTGAAGACTAGAGTGAAGTGACAGTAGTGAGCTATGAAAGGACACTGTAGTGACTCTAGTGACTCTTCATATCAGACATACCTCTTGGGAGGGGTATCCACGACCTAAGAAGGATTATTGAGTGTGATTTTAGAGAGATTGTAGTGAGGATATGATGTATTATTGATGGAGAGAGAGAGAGAGAGTCAGAGATAGCCAATTCTACTCAAACAGAGTGATTGTATATGAGAGATTGAGAGAGAAGACTATGAAGATATTGAAGATGAATACTATGTGATGTGTTTCCATTCAAAGATGGTGTATTCTTTTGCTTTCTTTGTTCTATTGATGGATTTTGTGAAGATGTTGAAGAATATGGTTGATTCTATCAAATCCATGGGAGATCTACATGATGCTGTATGAAGATTTGTTGTGCCTGGTGTTCTTTTCTTCATTGTGATCATATGAAACATAATAAACAAGCTTGTTGATGTTACAAGATAGATTTTCTTGCAAGAGAAATCCCTTTTCCTTGGTGTTCCTCTCGGGGCTCCAGTGAGTTAGAGATGGAGTTGAGTCTTAAGGAAGAAAAGAAGAGACTAGATTGTTTGGGAGAGGATTAGAGTCAAGAAAGTTTTGATCTTTCTGATGAGGAAAGGAGTGATGAAAGTTTTGATAGGCTTTGAAGTATTGAAGAGAACAATGACAACTTTGAGAGTGAGTTTATTTGTCTTGATAGTATAGATGGATCTGAGTGTTGAAGAGAGGAAGAGAGAATTAAGGAGGAATTTTTAAGTTTGTTGGAAGACCATGAGGGGGAGGGATTAGAAACTGTAAGATCGATATATGAAGTTGAGGGTTCGGATTTGTTGCGTGATGAATTGGTTGAGATTTGTTGCGAGTTTGGTTATGTGTTTCTTAATCAAGAGAGTTTTGAGGTTATGGGTTCTGACTCATGTTGTGATTTTGTTGCTTGATGAATTGGTTGAGATTTGATGTGAGTTTGGTTATGTGTTTGTTAATCAAGAGAGTTTTGAGGTTATGGGTTTTGACTCATGTTGTGATTTTGATGCTAGTGTTGTTGACTCTGATGAGTTTGGTGAGTTGTTTGTTGATGGTTTGAGTAGCTCTAGAGAGGCTTTTGTTTGTGGTGTTGTTGATGTGGTTTTGAGTAGATCTAACCTCATGTTTTTTGATAATTTTTGTAGATGATTTTTTGGTTGATTCAGGCAATAATGTTGAAGAGAAAACTTCATCTGATAGTGTTATGGTTTCTTCGAGTTCTCCTGATGATGGTTGTGATGATTCTGATTGGGGTTTTGAGTACCCTAAGAGCAATATTGATGAGGATGTGAGAGAGAATTTGAATAAGGCATTGGAAAGAATTGAAATTTTGAGGGAGAGGAGGTTTAAAACAAAGGAAATAGAGTTGGAAGTTGTTTGTGAGGAGGTAGTTGGGGATTTGGTAGTTGAGAAGTCTTTGGTTGAGGTTATTTACCCGATTCAGTTGTTGCATTGTGAAGATGTTGTTTGTGATATTGTCGGTATGGAAGTTTCTTCAGTTTCTTGTGAAGCTTCTCATGAGGTTGCTTGTAAGGATACTATGAAAGGTGTTTACCAGTCTTTGCAGGTGAAAGACTCGATGGAGTCTTGTATTATTGATGAGTTAAGTAAAGTGGTTGGGTGTCATGGAGTAACCCCATGTGTTTGTGTATTTGGTTCTTGTGGTGTTGTGAGTCCAGAGTTGACTCTTTTTTATGTTGTGTTTGATTTGGAGATTGAGTTGGGAGATCCTTGCATAGTATATTTTGGAGAAGTTGTACATGATTGCATAGATAAACCAGTGGATGAATTTGAGTTTGGCAATAAAGAAAGGGTCAAAAATTTATTTAGAGACTCTAGAAGTAACATGATTTCTCTTATGGAGGATGGGTGGGATTTGAAAATTTTGGATTTATGGTTGGGATTTGAATATTTTGAAGGATCATCTAATTTCCTTGGATAATGAGGACTGTATCAAAGATTTTTGATTTAAAAATGTTGGTGTTTTTTATGAGATTTACATGGATGATTTCTGTTTACCTCTAAAGGAGTGGCTTCCGAGAAATGTGTGATTTAAGTTTGTTGAGAAGATTATGGATAGATCATTGGATCCGATTTTTGATTGGCTCATAACTATTGCATCGTTTTATGAAAGTAATTGCTGCATATGAATGTTTGAAGACTAAGGAGAGGGCCAAATATGTCAAGCATTTTTGCAAAAACTAAAAACCTCTAGTCAAATTGTAGTTATATTTTATTTTTGTTAGATTAGATGTTGGCGTGACAATTTATTTTGTTGTTTTATAGTTGGATTTTTTGTGTTTGTCTAGTCTAGGTGTAGCAATTCCGAACGGAAAATTCCCTTTAATGATATGAAAGCAAATTTTTTTAATTTCCCCTCTCCTCTAGCCCGACAGTCGAGCTGGAGGAAGAGGGGGATTAGTAAGTAGGCAAGCTCCTTGCTGGAGCTTGCCAAGGGCATTAATACATGCCCATTGACATGTTGAGGGGGGAGGATTCCCTCCCCTCCCCTATATAATTAGGGAGGGCCGCAAGCTATAGGGAAAAGGGTGAGAACGACTATGGAAGCCGCCATGCTGCACCAACTGTAACGTGTGAGGAGGAAGGCTGTGATAATCGGGTTTCGCCGTGAGGAGGTTGTGAGGCTAATAGACCGTGAGGGAGGAAGAAGGCTGTGATGGCGACTGTGGGAGGTCGATTGTGTGGAGGAAGGGAGAGAGTGAACGGTGCTGTTGCACCGTGTGGAGGGAAGAAGAAGGGCGCTGCGTCGCGACATCTACCACCGAGTCCAAATGCCGCCTGCTATCATAAGGGTTGGCCGCTGTCATCAAGCTCCAGATCGCCACGTGCTGTAGCTCATAAGCCTTAGAAGCTTCTAAGGGGGCTCTTTAAGCCCCCTTTCACCCCCCTCATATCCCTTTTATCCTTTCAACCTCCCCCCCCCCCCCCCCCCGGTTTTAAAAAAAAAAACCCTTAAGCCCTTCCTATACCTTCATTTACCCTTTCACCCCCTCCCGGTTTTATCCCCTTAGAATCCTTTCACCCCCCATCGGTCTTAAACCCTTAACCCTTCCCGTGGGGCCATTAAACCCCCACTCCCCTTGGCCTCATAAACCAGAAATTGTTAGAAGATGGGCATAGAAACCCACTGTAAGCAAGGGAGTATAAGCGCAGATGAGTGTGAATAGCCCTAAGGGCAGGGGAACCCTAACCCTAGCTGGCAAAGGGCTATATAAACAGCCTATGGGTCACTATCAAAGTGTGAGAGAGTGTACCCAAGTTGTACTCTAAGAAACTTAGTAAGTAAGATTTCATTCTTGTACTTTGAGCTCTTCCCTCCCTCTTGTGCACACATTCTACTACTGTAAACTCTGATTCTCAACATGGTATCAGAGCCATCTCTAATCTCCCCAGCTTCCCTCAACATCAGTCATCACTAAGTGCACATGAGCTGTCATTTTCTTCATCCTATCCTTCTTTCCTCCATAGCTGCCTGCAACCTACCTCCATTGGAGGACTTGGGGAGGACAAAGGAGGCCATATCAGCTCTTATGTTCTTCTAGAAACTTCTTTCCTAACTCAGGGCGAATCAGCTTGGAGTGATAAACCCCGGGATTGGTGGATGTCAAGAGCAGCATTGCATGGATTCCAAAAAATGGCGCAGTCTAGATAGGCATAGATCTCGGGTTGAAACACGGGCTGTAGAAGGCACAATCCCAGCCACCACCATAGGGCTTTGATAGCCCCCCAAGTGGGCTATCCTCAGCTAAGAGGGATCTGAGAAATCCTTCTTCTACTGGTTGCTACAAGCCAAATCCTAACTATGTTTTTTTGGGCAGCCATAGCCAACAAGCTCCAAGCTTGACATTTTGACATTTTTACACTATGAGCTTCATTAACAGTGATTCTAATCATTGAAGCAGAGTCTTTGAAGCCTATTCCAGAGTCTAAAGCTCTTGGGCATGCTCAATGGACATCACCAAGCATCGAGAAGCCGACTTCCAACCAGGTTCCATTCAAGCACTTCACTAAGCTTGACAATAGTGTTCTCTTAACACTAATCATAAATCATCAGTTGAATAGCTTGCTGGGCATTCATGAAAACCCAGTGAGTATTTTTATTCCTCTTCATATATTGTTGTAAGGTTATGCGTAAAATTAACACATAGACCATTATGCACAAGAAGTGTATTGCATACCGTAAGTGACATTGTCTCAAGTACATTGGTCAATGAAATCAATAGCATGAGTGTCATCATACTCTCCTCGGATGTAACATGTCCACTAGCATCATCCAGGACACGTCTTAGCAATCCATCGAGAAGGATGTCTAGAAAGCTCCGCCCGGCACTCCCATGGAATGTTACGGGGTTTGCGATCTAGGGCTTTTCGCATCTGCCATGTAGCAGAAGTATTCTGACCGTTCCCACTTAGGATCGACTGGAATTAGGGTTTTCCTGATTGGTCATTACCTAACAGCAACTAGCGTCAGACCCAAGCAAACTACTTTACGCAGAAATGCCAGGTCCGAAGCGGATTCACACTGCACTTGCTTCAAGGAGAATGGGAAACGAGAGGGATGCAAAGCTCAACCTCTCTGCTATAAGGCAGAGTCCCATTCCGTTCCCCTAAAACAGCGTAAATTGGGTAAGACATAACTCTAGGTCATCGCTATCGTTGTTCATGTCCTTTGAGGATCATTCCGCTGTTCTTCAAGATTTGAGAAAAGTTCCCGGCTAACCGGGACCACCCAACCGGACCCATGGCCCATCCTTCGCACTTTCCTCGGTTTGTTTTAGTTATGTAATTATCTAACACATTAATTTGACATGTAACAATCAGCTTCTTTAATTAACTCGTTAAGCACTGGTTCCTTTACGTAATCTTATCACGTGACATAGAAAAATAATATCAACAAGCTCTTTATTAGCATATCATCATGTTTATCTTTGAAATACAAGGAGTTCCGCCCGTAGTCTTGTCCACAATCCGCCCGAAGGCTATCCAGTAATCCACAGGGATCACTATTCCAAGATTCCGCCCGTAGACTAGTATGCGGGCCTCGAGATCCAATCCCGAGTTATGTTAGCCTCTTGTGCAGGACCCGGAAGGCGAGGGATTTATGGCCAGAGCCCCCCCTGGCACCCAAGCGTCCTCCTGCTCCAAGTAAAGCTCAACGGAGAGTTCTCTCGCAGCGGGTTCGGTCCACGTTCTCGACGCGGTCAACAACCCCCTTGGTTAGGGTCAGGCAAGCAGTCGGGGGTAACTAAAGCTGCCTCTCCCTTCAGGCCTTCAACCTGAAGTATAGATATTCATTTAATTTGTAATTCATAAATCAAACAGTGCTCTAAATTCTCTAGAAAGCACAAACACTTTCACTAACCGATCTTGTTGTTGGCAAATTGCTAAGGAATGATTCTTTCCTTTCGAATGCATCAGCACTCGTTCTAGGGTGTCTTGCAACTTGGCAAGATCCCTTATATTCTGGGTTAGGGCGTACCCTATTAACCCAACTTGGTCAACCCTAAAGTTCATTGGATACTTTAGTTTCCGGGTTTTAACCTTCCTTACTTAGAAGGATATCAAAGAATACATCCTTTTGCAAGATAACTTGCATAAGGATCCGGCATCCTTATTGAGGGTATTTAACCTTTCTTCTTGTGAATCAATCACAAGACTATATGACTTCGTACTTGCCGCGCAAGTCCTGCATCGTAATATACGATGAAACAATCCATTTTAGTTTCTTTAAGCTGACGTTTGTAGGGTCGCTTTTTAAGAACCTCAGGGACAAACCCTAGTTCTTTTACATTTACGAATTTATTGACCCTACAATCAGGGAAGGTAGTCAAGTGTTTAAGGTATAAATGTTTCTTGGTCTTTAAATCATTCCCAAGGCATATTTTAGAGCATAGGTATTTCTAAGTTTACATTAATTCGATTATCTTTTAGAAGGTAATATTGAGATCACCTTGGCACGATTTGTTATCCTTGTGACAATTGATTTTTTAGTCCTAAACTTTAATGCTTTGAGGTTAGGTAAATTCAATTAATCTTCCTTTTTCCTTGCAAACAAAACTCATGCCAAATAACAATCTTTTTCCTTGCTAAGATATGCTGTTAGCAATGATAACTTCCTAGAATTCAAGTAACGTAAGAAACCTTTCATGAATTTCATCTTCTATGATGATTCGTTGCAAAAAAGAATAGGGGTTAATGGTGCAAGATGCAGTTTCTATTCCTTCAAAATTTAACCAAAATATACTACTACAGTAGGTGGATAATCTTGCTTGTAATTCGTTTCAATGCATGATGCTATTTGAAGGAAACTATGTTTTAAATATTATCATTTTTGCATGTTCAATTAAACTAAACTCCTTCATCCTAAATAACTAGGACAAAATATATCTTATCCCTAACAATTCAACTTGCATGATTAAATTAAAACCGATATAAAACCAAGAAGGAAAAACCTGGTTTTGGGGTGAGATATCCACATGGATACCAGGAGATGACCCTCCCGCAGCTACTCCTTGGACTTTCTTAGGTGGCATCGCATTTCGAACGTGAAGGCAGCTTTTACTCTTTCTTTCGGATTTCCACCATCTCTCTCTCGAGGCAAGGAGGCCATTCAAAAGATTGACCACGAGAAGGGATAATAAGACCTTTAAATTCTTAGCTTCTTCGAAGAGGGAAAGGTTTATAAAGCCTCAGAAGACCCTATAGGGTATATACACGGCCAAAAAGGTTATGAGTGAGTGTGGCTTCGCAACCACATGAAGCTTTGGAGATCTTGGGCTTGGGGTAAAAGGTATAGAAAGATAATTTTTAGAGTAGTAAAGGTTTTTGGGATTTTAACCCGGAGTGAGAGGGAAAGGTGAAGGGTGAAGGCTTATCGTAGGGGGGAAGAGGAAAAAGGGTGTGTAAGGAAAAGGGAACACGGGGGCTAGAAAGGACTTAGGGAGTGTGTTAAAAGGAGTATGGGGATGAAAGGGAAAAAGGATTATGAGGGGGGGTGAAAAGGTAAAAGGAGTATGAGTATAGGAAGGGCTTGAGGATTTTAGAAAAAAGAACCGGGGTGAAAGGGTTCTAAGGTATAGGAAGGGGGCTTGAGATGGTCCCCTTAGAAGGGAATTCGAGGGGGTAGTCCTAAGCCACAGGGAAGGGGGCTTAGGAGGCTCAATCGTTGGAAGCTTCTTATAAACTTCCAAGGCTTCCAAAAAGCTGTTGATGGCGGGCACAAATTTGGAGATGGCGACGACGGGGGTAGTCTATAGAGGCGACAGCGGCTCGGCTCTATCCTTCTCTCCACACGACGTCAGGCAGCAGCATTCGAATGCAGGGCAGGGTGGCAGCGTTATCTCCTATCGTCCTTCCTCGTCCCCCCTAGTACCTGCTGCCCTCCCTCTATATATAGGGGAGGGGAGGGAATCCTCCCCCCCTTGTCGTGTCCGCCTGCATGGCGATGGAGCTGAGTAAGCTCCAGCGAGGAGCTTGCTGGCTCCCTACCCGCATCCCCCTTCCAGCACGATGCGCCGCCATGTGAGGAGGTGAATTTTTTTAATAACAAATATATATTTGATATATTACATCGGAATCATCAGCAACAAGCATTGAGATCATAGACAAACCTTGTCCAACACAAGCTTCATCCACTAAGCCGTACCACAAGGAGGAGCTTGAAGTCCAGTCTAGGTTTACTTCATTAAAACCTAAAAAGACTATTAAACCACCGAAGAAGCTTGCTCATAAGAAAGGACCACCAAAGTCATACTTTGAAATATTACACTTATATGGTTTTTAGCCTTTCTCTTCATTGCAACTTTGACTTCACTTTGTCTAATTTGCTTCCGCATTCAGTGAAAAGTTTGTAAGGGAGTAGACACTACCCTTGTCCTAACAAGTGGTAAGACCTTCCCAATGACCACAACATATGCTGATGTCCATCCTCAAATTCGGAAGTTTGATGGTAAGGATTTCCATCCATGGCAGGTACTTATAAAATACAAAATGATGGAGAGAGGGTATTGGCCTCTTATTCAAGGCAGCAGAGCTGTAAACTCTACAAATATGATTGATGTAGAAGATGACCAACATGCTCAAGCAATCATAATGCTACACTTAGATGAATCCCTGATTCATCATGTTGATTAACTATACACTGCTAAAGAAAAATGGGATGAGCTTGAAAAGCTCTATGGAGCCACTGGCAAAAATACTAAAATCTTCCTTAAAATTGAATTCTTTAGCTTGGAATATCGTTCAGGAGAAGATTTGGGAAAATTCATTTCTCATATGGAGGGACTTATGACACAACTTGCTTCTGTACAAGCTCTAATACATGAAGAAGATGCTATTGATATTGTCCTAAAAGATGTAAAACAGGTGTTTCCTACTCTTGTAACTACTCTCACCAATATTCTAGATCCTACTTTGGAAAGTACCATTCAATCTTGTTTGGATGAAGAAAAGAGGAACCACAAAGAAAGCAGCAACAGTCATGCAACTTCAAATTCCCGTGAATAAGTATTGGTTCATACAGTTCTCACTAAATGTTCTTTCTGTAAGAAAAAAGGACATCTTGTAAACAACTGTTGGAAGAAGTATCCCGAGAAGATGAAATGTAACAAATGCAAGAAGACAGGGCATATCACTAGTAAATGCCGCAACACTCCTGAAATACCCAAAGAATTGGTGGCCAACTATGTCTCCAATTCATCTGAAGATCGACTGTTTTGACTATTTAAATCATCTACCTAAAACAACCTTGTAAGCCTGACTTATAAAGGCATCCCAAAAAGAGGCAGAGTCTCTTACATGCCTTGTAATCCAATGCCACCCTGGCATTGAGGGGGGTGTTAGAAGATGGGCATAGAAATCCACTGTAAGCAAGGGAGTATAAGGGCAGATGAGTGTGAATAGCCCTAAGGGCAGGGGAAACCCTAACCCTAGCTGGCAAAGGGCTATATAAATAGCCTATGGGTCACTATCAAAGTGTGAGAGAGTGTACCCAAGTTGTACTCTAAGCAACTTAGTAAGCAAGATTTCATTCTTGTACTTTGAGCTCTTCTCTCCCTCTTGTGCACACATTCTACTGCTACAAACTCTGATTCTCAACAGAAATCCCCCCCCCCCCCCCCCCCCCCCGGGCTTAAATTTATAAGTCCCTTCTTGTGTTTTCCTTGAAACCCCGTGTTGCACCCCTTCATATTCCTTTTTAACAAACCCCCCTAGCCCCCTTTTTAACCCCCATGTCCCCATTTTCTTTACACATCTTTTCCCCCCGTGCTATAATCCCTTGTGTTACCCTTCAAATTTCCCCCCTCGGTTTGAAAACCCCTAAGTCCTTTCACTCCCGTGCCTAAAGATCTCCCAAGGTTCATATGTTGCGAAGCCACACTCACGCACAACCTTTTTGCTATGTTTATATCCTATAGGGCCTTTTTAGGCTTTGTAAACCTTTCCCTCCCGAAGAAGCTAAGACCTTAAAAGTCTTATTACCCCCCTTCTCGTGGTCAATTCTTTAAACGGCTCCTTGCCTTGAAAGAAAGAAGAAGAGTATTGGAGCGGTGGTGGAATTCCGGAAAAGGAGTGTAAAGCTATCTTCACATTCGAAGGATTACAACTGCGATTCCGCATAAGAAAGTCCAAGGAGTAGCTGCGGGAGGGTCATCTCCCGGTATCCATGTGGATATCTCACCCCAAAACCAGGTTTTTCCTTCTTGGTTTTATATCGATTTTAATTCAATCAAGCAAGATGAGTTGTTAGGGATAAGATATATTTTGTCCTAGTTATTTACGATGAAGGAATTTAGTTTAGTTGAACATGCAAACTGGATAAAGTATAAAACATAGTTTTCCTTCAAATAGCCTTATGCACTGAAACGAATTATGAGCAAGATTATTTACCCACTAAAGTAGTATATTCTAGTTAAATCTTGAAGGAATAAAAACTGCATCTTGCACCATTAACCCCTATTCTTTTTTGCAATGAATCATCATAGAAGGTGAAATTCATGAAAGGTTTCTTACGTTGCTTAAACTCTAGGAAGTTATCATTGCTAACTGCATATCTTAGCAAGGAAAAGATTGTTTATTTGGCATGAGTTTTGTTTGCAAGGAAAAAGGAAGTTTAATTGAATTTACATAACCTCAAAGCAATAAAGTTTAGGACTGAAAAATCAATTGTCACATAGATAACAAATCGTGCCGAGGTGATCTCGATATTACTTTCTAAAAGTTAACCGAATTAATATAAACTTAGAAATACCTATGCTGCGAAATATGCATTGGGAATGATTTAAAAATCCAAGAAATGTTTATACCTTAAATACTTGCCTACCTTCCCTGATTGTAGGGTCAATAAATCGTAAATGAAAAAGAACTAGGGTTGTCCCTGAGGTTCTTAAAAAGAGACCCTAGGTCTGACAAACATCAGCTTAAAAAAACTAAAATGGATTGTTTCATCCTATATTACGATGCAGGACTTGCGCAGCAAGTACGAAGTCATATGATCTTGTGATTGATTCACAAGAAGAAAGGTTAAATATGCTCAACAAGGATGGCGGATCTTTACGCAAGTTATCTTGCAAAAGGATGTATTCTTTGATATCCTTATAAGGAAGGTTTTAAAAAAAAAACGGAAACTAAAGTATCCAATGAACTTTAGGGTTGACCAAGTTGGGTTAATAGGGTACGCTCTAACCCAGAATATAAGGGATCTTCCCATGTTGCAAGACACCCTGGAACGAGTGCTGATGCATTCGAAAGGAAAGAATCATTCCTTAGCAAGATCGATTAATGGAAATGTTTGTGCTTGCTAGAGATTTTAGAGAATTGTTTGATTTATGAATTATAAATTAAATGAATATCTATACTTCAGGTTGAAGGCCTGAAGGGAGAGGCAGCTTCAGTTACCCCCGACTGCCTGCCTGACCCTAACCAAGGGGGTTGTTGACCGCACTGGGAACGTGGACCAAACCCACCGTGAGAGGTCTCTCCGTTGAGCTCTATTTGGAGTAGGAGGACGCTTGGGTGCGAGGGGGGCTCTGGCCGTAAATCCCTCGCATTTCGAGTCTTGCACAAGAGGCTAACGTGACTCGGGATTGGATCTCGAGGCCCGCATACTAGTCTATGGGCGGAAGCTTGGAATAGTGATCCCTGTGGATTACTGGATAGCCTTCGGGTGGATTATGGACAAGCCTACGAGCGGAACTCCTTGTATTTCAAAGATAAATATGATGATATGTTAATAAAGAACTTGTTTGATATTGTTTTTCTATGTCACGTGATAAGATTACGTGAAGGAACCAGTGCTTAACAGATTAATTAAAGAAGCTGATTGTTACATGTCCAATTAATCCGTTAGATAATTACATAACTAAAACAAACCGAGGAAAGTGCGGAGGATGGGCCATGGGCCCGTCCTATGGTTGGGTGGTCCCGGTTGGTTGGGAACTTTTCTCAATCTAGAAGAATAGCAGGATGATCATCAAAGGATACAAACAACGAAAGCGATGACCTACAGTTATGTCTTACACGATTTATGATGTTTTAGGGGAACGGAATGGGACTATGCTTTATGGCAGAGAGGTTGAGCTTTGCATCCCTCTCGTTTCCCATTCTCCTTGAACCAAGTGCAGTGTGAATCCGCTTCGGACTTGGCGTTTCTGTGTAAAGTAGTTCGCTTGGGTCCGACGCTAGTTTGCTGTTAGGAAAGGACCAATCAGGAAAACCCTAATTCCGGTCGATCCTATGTGGGAACGGCTAGAATACTTCCGCTACGTTGCAGACGCAGAAAGTCCTAGATCACAAATCCCGTAACATTCCATGGGAGTGCCGAGTGGAGCTTTCTAGACATCCTTTCCAATGGACTGCTAAGATGTGTCCTGGTTGATGCTAGTGGACACGTTACACTAGGATATGTTTGTGTTAATTAGAATGGATTTTGAGTGTGGAAACTTGATGGCTATGGTTGAGTTTGGTATTTTTTTGGACATGTTGGAGCTAGAGTTTGTTAGTAGTTGCTGAACATTGTGGAACAAGCATAGATTTCTTATCGAGACTCTTGCACATCACGGGGATTATGTGTTTATGAATACTTCACCTTGCACTTATTTGATGTATTGCACTCCGAGGTCATCTCCTAATCTTTACAAAATACTTCCATGCCATGGGTTGGGTTAAAGCACATTTTGCACCATTGTTGAGCACCAGGAAAACATGAGGCTCGATTTAGCTATATGCAAAAAATTCTAGTTGCACGTGCACCTAAGAGAGAGCCTATCATTGAGCACACATTGTTTCTTGTATGCACGAGAATTGGGATATTCATCACTAATTTGGAAACCTTTGGTTGAGTGAGTAAGGTGGTTGGATGAGTTCGAGGGTTGTGAAGGATGCCACCAATTGTGAGATGGGTTGCTTCCTTGGTCAACATCTTGAGGACTGTATACATACATACATATGTATGTATGTATGTATGTATATATGTATGTATGTATGTATGTATATATGTATGTATGTATGTATGTATGTATGCATGTCATAGTTGTCGGTGTACGGTGAGTACAGTACGCCTACCAAATGCGTGTGTTAAAGTGATCATTTAGGGGATATTTCTATGGAAAAATGATATATAACATAAATAACACTCCACATAATGAATAAATATCAAATGAGGACTGAACTGCCAAGTTTTTATATAAAGAAAAAAAAAGCTTGTGCATTCAAGTGTAGATTTTAGGTTTTGTCATAAATATTTAAAGGATCAGAAACATGGGTTAGCCCAATTCTGTCTTCTCAATGCCATAATGTGTTAGGGAAAAACATGAAAAGAATGTCTTCACACAACACATGGCTGGTTGTTATTTGAAATTTTTTTGAGCATGCTTGATATTTCGCATTGCATGTGCATTAAATATGGTATCAATGATCAACTCTTAGATGCATAGCACCTATCTTGCACATTATTGACCCACGATTGAGAAAAATAGGTTTTTCTTATTACATGATGCTAGATTAATTATCTTAGTGAAAATTTTGAGGAAATAAATATATCTCCTAGATTGTGCAAGATCAAAAGAGTGGACTATGTTTCATTGTTCTTTATGTATGAAATGCCACATCCCAAGGCTAATCCTTGGGATGTATGGGAGTTGTATGGGCTGTAGCATCTAGTTGGGGATGCCCTCTATATATGCAAATCGAGGTGAAGCAGTCACCTATGTATGATGGGAAGCTCCCTATGCTTAGAGTTGGGATGGACAAACCATGTTTGACACTAATGTCTACAAATGTAGTATTTATAAAGATCAATTCGTATTATCCAAATGCTCCTAGCCCATGAGGCCATGTAAGTTATTTGGTGTATGTAGAAGCACAACTAGAGCTTTTAAGTCAGTGTTGTGGACCCATTTTTGGTCCTGATAGGTGGTGCATTTATTGAGAGCTACTAATAAGTGGCAATTTTCAAACCTTGGCTCATAGGGACCTACTCGGTTAGTTTATGCGAAAGAGCTCCAAGATAGATCCAATATATCCTAATAAAAACCATTAAGTCGAGATTCAACATCAAGAAAGAGCTAAAAGGGGTACATGGAGAGCAAAAGATCCTTAGGAGGTATTCTTCTAAGAGTAATAGCCCAATATCACTAAGAGTGAGAGGTCTTATTGATCCAATTAATATCTCGGTTAGTATGTTAGGAGAGGAGGAAGCTCTAGCATTCCCCTTTTCTTGAAAAGTTAGTATACTCTGAGTAGGAGTGTAACCCACTGATGCAAACCCCTAGAGAAAACATGGTCGTTATTATGGCATGACTAATTGCAATAAAATTGCATGAATGGTGAATTTTCTAGCACTTGGTTTTCCTACCCATTTTTAATGGGTTAGTAGAAGGAAATGCAAAACTCCATATTAGCGAGTTCCCAAAAGGTAATGTTTAATTTTCATATTTAGGATGAAGGACATATTATGATGTTCTTTAATATAACTTTGAAAGGAAGATCTACGGTGTGGTATCATAGCTTGGAAGCAAGAATCACAACTATGATAGATCTATTTTATGCAACCTTTTGAAGAGAGTTTACCCCTAAGAGGGGGGGTCAATACTGGCTGTGTGTTTTGAATATAGCACGTCAAGATTCTCATGAGAATACTTGAGTTTATGCCAAGAAGTTGAAGGAGGTGTTCTGCAAATTGCAAGCCTCTATTTCTATTCCACCTGTTTCCCAAGTACAATACTTCCTACATGGATTAGATTTCAAAATCCAAGTGGAGTTTAGTGTTCCTCCTCCTGCTAATATAGATATTGCCATTACATGAGCAAAGGAGAGAGAGTTGTGATTATAAGTGGCCTATGCATCTAGAGAAAATTCCTATTCAAGTTTAGGTCCTAAAAATTATTTAGCATTACCTATAACTAATGGAGGTCCAGGGGCAATAAGTCCATCCATAACAAATCCTAATGCAAGAGGATACATCATGCAAAATATACCTATGTTGCCAGCTCCTCCTTATGCTATTATGCCAATGTCTAGCCAAATGGGCTCATTAAGTAGTAGAAGCCAAATGTGAAATCCCAATGTAATGTCAACAAATTAGCCAGCAAGACCTAACCAGGTAGTTAAGCCATTGGCATGCCAAGTGGATGATTATAGTTATGAATCTAGTGCATCAAATTTTCTTATAGAAGTCAAGGATATGATGAAGCATTATACTGACATGACAATTGAGCACTATAGACAAATAGCCATAAATGTAAACTTCATAAGGAAGTAGCAAAGCTTAATAGGAAGTTGATGCCCTAAAGAGGGTCGTCCATCAAGATTTAGTTGTAGGTGTAGTGGTCTCACCACCTCCCGCGGAATTGCCCTCATGTGAAGTGCAATATATATGGGAAGTTAGGACATATGGCCAATAAATATTGGATTAGAGTTAGTTCACTCCAGCAAGGCAGTCAACAACTTGGGCCAGTGAATCATCATTCAAATGATGTGAATCCTTGAGGGGAGGGCCCTAAGAAAGTCTTACAAAGGGAAAAAGCCACCCTAGAGGAAGTGCCTAATGGGGTTAGTCTAGTAAAGTTGCTTCCAATTGATGGAAATGTAGCCTCTAACAATGTAAGAGTTGTCACTAAGGGCTAGAAAATGAAGGAGGTTCAAAATGATGACCCAAGTATAAGCAAAGCTAACCCTAAGCCTATCATGGTTGACAAGAAGGTTGCAGATACCAATACCTAGCTGGGTCATCCTACATCTAAAGATCTTAGAGGAGCCATTTTAAGAGCAAGCACATAAGTTAAAAGTGAAGGAGGTTGTTAAGGTTTTCAAAAAATTGAAAGAGAGGATGGTGTGGCAAGAAAAAAAGACTATTGTAAACTTCTATGAGTTCGAACTAGTGAATGCTCTATGTGAATTCAAGATAGATGTGAACTTCCTATAATTAATATAGTTGTCACCTAACGTTCACAAGGAGTTCAAGAAAATCCTATGAACAAGCTATGTTGTAGAACATGTTGGTGTCAATCAAGTGGGTAGTGAATAATGGAAACATGTGGCGAAACACTACCCTACCGTTCAGGCATATGTTGATGGCATCTTGATAGAAAGTGATGTGGTAGACCCATCCATAAATATCATGAGTATAGATTTACTAGAGAGGCTTGGTTTGCCCATTCAAAAGGATGTTGCAACTAAACTAAGAATGGTCAATGATAGTTTAAGACAACCAAAAGGAATAATATCTCAAGCACATGTAATAGTAGCACATATTGAGTGTGCTCTTGACTTCCATGTTATCCCATTTGCTAGGAGGCCAAGGTATCAGTTGCTGCTGGGACAGTTGTGGATTTTATACTCTCATTGTTTGGTAGACATCCCAGATGGTCAGTTGATCTTTGGGCAATGATCGAGAAGAACAATTTTGGATTTTTATCCTAAACACCCACTAAATAAAAGGGCACCACCTCCCAATATAGAATGGGGGCACTTGAGGGATCCTCTACCATTGGAACTTTGAGCTCCAATGAATTTGATGAGTATTCCACAATGGAGAAGTTCTATTGTGTATTTGAATGAGTCGATGGGGAGAAAAGATAAGATATGCAATGCCGATGTAATAGAATGGGATCTTATGACTCCCAATGATCCATTTGTAATTGAATTTGGTACAATATTATCTATTAATGAGTGAGAAAACTATGCATCACTCCTATAGGAATTTAGGGACATATTTGCATGGAGCTATGATGAATTGAAGGAGATTCCCCCTTCTTCTATTGTCGTACACATGATCCCACTATGAAAGAAGGGAGTAAGGCAATAAGAAGTAAGACAAAAGGTTTGACAAATGCCTTTTGAGCTAAGAGAGCCTCTTTTTGCGGAATTGATGCATCTAACGAAGGAAATTATGATCTTTGTTGTTGAACACACTGAATGGCGCTCACGGATTGTGACAAGAAAAAATAAGATTAATCAAATAAACTTATATGTAAATTTTAAGGAGCTAAACAAGGATATAGTAAAGGATTACTACCCTCTATCCGTTATTGACCAGATTTAGATTAGTTGGTAGGATGAGAAATATATTCCTTCATAGATTGCTTTGTGGGCTATAATCAAATGGCCATAGCTGAGGAGGATAAGTTTAAAATGGAATTCATTATAGACTTTTTGGTACCTTTGTGTATCATGACATAACACCATATTAGAGAATTTGGAAATTTTCCAAGTCCCATTTTCAAATAAGTGATAAATATTTGACCACGTGGCTAAATCTTGATCCATATTTGAAAGTGGGATTTGAGAACCTAGGCTATATAATATTTAGGGTAGATTCCACCTTTAAGTAAGACAACAAGATTTGAACCATATGGTCAAATAAGAAAGGTATTAGGAGTTCCCAAAGTACATGGAATCTCCCAAATTTCCTAATATAGTGTTTCATAGCTTTGGTCGATGCAATGCTCCTGGGTCTTGGCAAAGAATGATAGACAAGAGGTTTGCTGATATCTCCACTGAATAACTTAAAGTTTTTATGATTGGGGGATAGCTACCACATTCCATGATAGACAATTCATTGTTCAATGTAAGTGCTTTGAGCATTGTTGTGAGTACTACATAGCATTAAATCCTTGAAAGTGTGTATTCGAGGTTCCTTTTATGGCTTATTGTTAGGTCATGTTGTGAGTGCGATTGCATTGCCATTGATCCTTCAAAGAAAAAAGCAATGATTGTGGTCATGAGCCCACCCACCAACCCTAGGGAGGTTCATAGCTTTGTTTCACCTATGGGCTATTATCGTTAGCTCATGAATGCATTGATCAAGTGCTCATTACCTTTGATAAATCTCATGGCACATAGCCACGTTTCCAAATGGACTGAATCATGGGCAGTGACATTTGAGGATGTTAACATGGAATTATCTAAAATACTAGTATTAAAAGCTCCAAAAAAGGGGTGAAGTTTTCTATATCTTTACGGCTTCAATATGGCATAGTATCAGTCATTGCCTATCCTAGATTTGGGAGGTGCAGATTTATCATTCAATCACTTTTACAAGCCAAAAATCAGGCATTTCAGAGCTTCATTGTAGTTATTTTTAAAAATTACGTTTGGCTAATGGATTTTTCCACCAAGAAGTTTAGATATTACATTCATTATGAGAAGGTGGTGTTTTTCAGTAAGGCGGAGGGTCTATGCTTATTGTTGAACAAGCTTCAATAACCTAATCGCCTAGCTAAGTGGTTAATCTCTTTGCAACAGTTTGACTATGAGATTCAAAGTAAGCTGCCAAAATTACAAGGAATTGTTGAATGTTTAGTGGACTTTGGTGAGCCTAAGGGAGAGTGGGCTGATTTTAGTGACTGCGAGGACCTATGCAAGGTTGATATAGCCTTAATCCTATTGTGATATGCATCTATTGCACATTATCTATCCACAGGCAACTTGACAAATTTTCTCACAATTGATGTGAACTATTCCCACGCAAGTTAGAATCCAAGTGTGATCACTCTTATAAGATTCTTTGTATAGGAAAGAATGGATCTATATCCCTTTTAGCAGATTTGCAAGGGGTAGTGTTCAAGACTAAAGTAAACTTTATTAAAGTAAAGCCCTATTATGTGTAGGGGTTGGTGTCAAACTCGATGCCTTTGTAGATCGTTCAAGATTCAGCTTAAACTTTTGAGTGTAGCAAGTCTATTCGATGAAAAAAGTCATTCCTTTTCTTGAGCATCCATATTTAGAGTAGTGTTACCACCAAGGAAAAGTGATCTGGTGAAGTAAGGATTATCACATTACTGAGTGGCAAAATGGGTCTTTCTCGTGGGACATTTGAGTATATTGCCATCATTGTCATCAAGTTCTTACTAGCATCTCCATTGATTTTAGGAAACATGAATTGTACTTGTCTTACACCCCCTCTCTAAGTTAAACTTTGACTATCATAAGTATGAGTAGATTGATTGTTATGGCGGTAGGTTACATCAATGAAGTCTTGGTTTATACATTATATTTTGATGGAGCTTCTTGAGGACCTGCTAAGCATGTGAGTATAAGTGTTGTCATATGTGAATTCTAGTTCAAGATGGAGGAAACACAGTTCAAGATGGAGGAAACACAGTTCGAGATGGAGAAAAAAGAGGTCAAAAATGCATATGCAACAAAAGAAGCAAGATAAAGAATAGCCAAAAGCACAAGGGCGGCCTCAAAAATCAAGTCGAAGTAAAAGGTGCATTTTTAAATGCAAGGTGATGCCCCTAAAATTGATAAAAGTGCATTTTTAAATGCAAGGTGAGGCCCCTAAAACTTTTTTAAAAGAGGGCCAAGCTCCCTCCTGTGTAGATTGTAAAAGTTAGATGGGCATAGGTAAAGAGATAGGATAAATAGAAGGGAATGGGAAAAGAGGACCTTGCCACATGTAACGTGTCCCCTTGTGTGCTTATGGGACACGTCTTAGCAGCCCATTAGGAAGAGAGTCCAAAAAGCGCCGCCCGGGACTCCTAAGGAATGTCACCAGATTTGTAATCTAGGTCTTCCCGAGTCTGCCACGAAGCGGAAGCATTCCTGCCTTTCCCACTTAGGACTGACCTGAATCATGGTTTCCCTAATGGTCAAGTTCCTAGGAGGTAACTAGCATCGAGCCCCAGACAAACTACTTTACATAGAAACGTTAGGGTCGAAGCGGATTTATACTGCACTTCGTTCAAGGAGAATGGGAAACGAGAGCGATGCGAAGCTCGACCTCTCTGATCGTAAGGCATAGTCCCATTCCGTTCCCCTAAAATAGTATAAATAGGGACTATAGCCTTCTAGATTCTAGGTCATTATCACCTTGCTGTCAATTCCTTTGAGAAAAGTTTTCGGCCAACCGAGACCACCCTTCCGTAGGATGGACCCAGGATCACATCCACCACACTTTCCTTGGGTTGCTTTAGTTATCTAATTACCTACCACATTTATTTTGACAAGCAAAAAGAGGTTTCTAATTAACCAATTAATCACTAGTTCCTTCACATAACTTAGGGACTGACATAGAAAAACAATGTCAAGCAACTTCCTTTTCAACATTTGATCTTTATTTGTCAGTCTTTGGAATACATCATATAATCCAGCCCGAAGGCTATTCCATAATCCGTGCGAAGGCAATTCCAGCAATCCTAGGGATTTCTATTCCAAGTTCTGCCTGTTGACTAGTATGTGGGCCTCGAGATCCCATCTCGAGTCATGGTGGCCTCTTGTGCAGGATCCGGAGGCAAGGGATTTACGGCCAGAGCCCCCCTGGCACCCATGTATCCTCCTGCTCCAAGTAGCACCCACAGAGAGACCTCTCGCGGTGGGGTCGGTCCACATACCCAGTGTGGCTAACAACCTCCTTGGATAGGGTTAGGCAGACAATCGGGGGTAATTGATACTCCCTCTCCCTCCAGGCCTTCAACCTGAAGCATTAGTTATTTTTCCATCTTTAGTTCCTTGAGTAAAGAAGTACAAACAGTGCTCCTAAGTATACAATCACAATCATTCCAGTGGTCGTTTGTACGTCCAACTGCTAAGGTGTGAATCCTTCTCTCCAAATACATCCAGCATTCGATCCGGGATCAATTTTGACTTAGCAAGATCCCAAGGGTTTCGTAAGCTGAGTTGCTTGTTTACCCTTTATCCTTGGGTTAGGGTTTATACCCTATTAGGTTTCCTTATATTAAGGTCAATAAATCCTGGGCAACCTCATTGCCCTAACTTGGTTGGTCAATTGCTTTCTTGGCAAATTCGTAAATCCCTTAATTTGGCAAATCAGCCCCAAGGAAGGGTGATGTAGCGGGATGACTACTCATCCTCTAGAAATTTAGACTTGTACTTAGAACTCACCAACCTTGTTCTAAGGAGTGGCAATACTATTTTGTGATTTAGACACAAAACCATGCGATGTTGCAACTTGTTGCATAGGTGTCGCACCTGACTTGTGGGATTATTTCTCCATCACATTGTATTCCTTGGTCAAGAATACCTTTGATCAAGATGTAGGGTTTGGGAGTCCTTGTGACCCAACCCAACCCTAACCCTACTAGGCCGATAACGTCTTGGCCCTAGGGTTCCTAATTTCCTTGCAAAAGTCTAGCATTTGGTCAGCCGATCACTAGGGTGAGAATCTTAGATCATTCTTGCACGGCGATTAGATAATCCTAATATTCCGTGAATGTGGGTAGGATCTTTGGGATCAAAAGTCTTAAATGGGCATCCCAAGTGCGATGTTAGACAGAATTTCAACGTAACTTAACCCTACCTAGCACTTTGAGGTGATCGTCATATGCAATCTAATCGTACATTTATGATTCCCATGTGAGTTACATAATTACAAGTGATTTAATTGTCTTACGACAAGAGGTGATCTTTCCTTAGAGATGCAAATACTTTCCCTAAAGATGTAAATAACTGCAAAATAGGTGAGATGCATCACTCAATGCAAATATGCAATTTCAAGACCATAGACCTTTTCGTTCTATGCAGCTATAAGATCTACAATGATCGTTACTTTTCCTTGTCCTATGCTACGTTGATGCAATGAAATCAAAGCTTTAACACTTTTAATGAAGATGTATTCAAGCTTTGATTAAAAAAACTCCATGCACGAGCGAATGCCATGAGTCCATCCTTGATTTAATCCTTCCTTTTATTACTTAACCTGACCTAAAATGTAACACTCTTCGCATGCAATTTGCAAAGTTCATAATTTCCTTTCCATGCATTGCGACTCTTTGGACATCATTCAATGGGCGTCTAAGATTATCTCATACACGAGTCACAATTGGGAAATTATTATCTAAGTGCATTATGTGTTATATGCGCTGTTCTTTACGCGAGGCAACAAGGATGCCTTTGCATAGAGTTTTTTTAATCAAAGCTTGAATGCATCTTCATTAAAAGTGTTAAAGCTTTGATTTCGTTGCATCAACATAGCATAGGGCAAGGAAAAGTAACGATCATTGTAGATCTTATAGCTACATAGAAGGAAAATGTCTATGGTTTTAAAATCTCATATTTGCATGGAATGATGCATCTCACCTATCTTGCAGTTATTTACATCTTTAGGGAAAGTATTTGCATCTCTAAGGAAAGATCACCTCTTTTCATAAGACAATTACCTAAGTGCAATACTAGACAAAATTTTAACGTAACTGAACCCTACCTAGCACTTTGAGGTGATCGTCATATGCAATCTAATCGTACCTTTATGATTCCCATGTGAGTTACAGAATTACAAGTGATTTAATTATCTTATGACAAGAGGTGATCTTTCCTTAGAGATGCAAATACTTTCCCTAAATACGTAAAAAACTGCAAGATAGGTGAGATGCATCATTCCATGCAAATATGCGATTTTAAAACCATAGACCTTTTCGTTCTATGCAGCTATAAGATCTACAATGATCGTTACTTTTCCTTGTCCTATGCTACGTTGATGCAATGAAATCAAAGCTTTAACACTTTTAATGAAGATGTATTCAAGCTTTGATTAAAAAAACTCCATGCACGAGCGAATGCCATGAGTCCATCCTTGATTTAATCCTTCCTTTTATTACTTAACCTGACCTAAAATGTAACACTCTTCGCATGCAATTTGCAAAGTTCATAATTTCCTTTCCATGCATTGCGACTCTTTGGACATCATTCAATGGGCGTCTAAGATTATCTCATACACGAGTCACAATTGGGAAATTATTATCTAAGTGCATTATGTGTTATATGCGCTGTTCTTTACGCGAGGCAACAAGGATGCCTTTGCATAGAGTTTTTTTAATCAAAGCTTGAATGCATCTTCATTAAAAGTGTTAAAGCTTTGATTTCGTTGCATCAACATAGCATAGGGCAAGGAAAAGTAACGATCATTGTAGATCTTATAGCTACATAGAAGGAAAATGTCTATGGTTTTAAAATCTCATATTTGCATGGAATGATGCATCTCACCTATCTTGCAGTTATTTACATCTTTAGGGAAAGTATTTGCATCTCTAAGGAAAGATCACCTCTTTTCATAAGACAATTACCTAAGTGCAATACTAGACAAAATTTTAACGTAACTGAACCCTACCTAGCACTTTGAGGTGATCGTCATATGCAATCTAATCGTACCTTTATGATTCCCATGTGAGTTACAGAATTACAAGTGATTTATTTTTCTTACGACAAGAGGTGATCTTTCCTTAGAGATGCAAATACTTTCCCTAAAGATGTAAATAACTGCAAGATAGGTGAGATGCATCATTCCATGCAAATATGCGATTTTAAAACCATAGACCTTTTCCTTCTATGCAGCTATAAGATCTACAATGATCGTTACTTTTCCTTGTCCTATGCTACGTTGATGCAATGAAATCAAAGCTTTAACACTTTTAATGAAGATGCATTCAAGATTTGATTAAAAAAACTCCATGCATGAGCGAATGCCATGAGTCTATCCTTGATTTAATCCTTCCTTTTATTACTTAACCTGACCTAAAATGTAACCATCTTTGCGTGCAATTTGCAAAGTTCATAATTTCCTTTCCATGCATTGCGACTCTTTGGACATCATTCAATGGGCGTCTAAGATTATCTCATATAGGAGTCACAACTAGGAAATTATTACCTAAGTGCATTATGTGTTATATGCGTTGTTCTTTACGCGAGGCAACAAGGATGCCTTTAGACAAATCCACCTTTTAACTTATAAAATAGGCGTTCAAGAATGCAACTACCATGACCATGCAAGTATTTGTCATGCAGCTTATCTTGGTAATTCAATGAGAGTATATAAATTTTCCAATGTATTCAAACTTGCCTACATGAATTAAAGACATGCTTAATGCATCCTTTCATGCAGGAAAATTTATCGGAACCTGGGCACTAAGAATCGGGGCATTGTCCACTTGCGTACTTGGGTTGGAAGCTCCCGCGTGTGCGCCTTGCGAATTTTGCTTCGGAGCCATTGACACAATAGCTTTTTGGCTCAGCGAAATTCTCCCCTGGCTTTGTACGCGTTTCGAATTCTCTCTTTGCCTGGGGTTCTCTTCTTCTGCGCAGAAATGGGCCTTACAGTTGCGATTTTGAAAAAACCCAAGGCACGGGGAGAACAAGGTCTAAAGAAGCCTTATTTGAAACTTTTAATAGAAGCTTCTAATGCTTCTATCACACACAGAATGACATGGAGAGAGAAAATGAGTCGGAGGATGATGAGGAGGGAGGTGAAGATGACGATGGCGATGTTGATGATGATGATGATGGTGAGGAAGGTGGAGGCAGCAACAGCAGGCGGCGTGGCCTGGTGGCGTCAACAGCATGATGGCGGCGACGGCTATGGCAGGCAACACCACGTCTTGGGCAACAGCATAATGGCCTTCTCTTGCCTTCCCCCTCAAGCTTGATAGGGGGGTCATCTAGATTGAAGGGAGGGGAGAATAGCCACACACGTGGCTAGTTGCATGCCTTCACCCCCCCCCCCCCCCCCCCCCCCCCCCCCCCATGCTCTCCTATTCCACACCCACTCCTCTCACACTCCCTCTCCCCTGCCATGCAATGGATGAAGGGGGGGAGTTTATCCATAAAAAATTTTGCCAAAAATTTATCCATTATCCCTTTTCCCCCTTGAAGGGGTGTTCCCACGTAGGCCTACGATGGCTCACGGTTTTCAAGCCATGGCTTCCTATACGCGACACGGGCTGGAGTTTGCCATTGCACGAGGGTGGAGCACTTAGCCAAAGGTTTTTCTCCTGTTGCAGGAGATTATTTTGAACCTCTTTTGCGTGAGATTATTGAGTCTTGAATATTTCATAGTGGAAATAATACATTCTCTCGCCCTTAGAGGAATCGAGATGTCCTCATCTCGAGAAGAACAGGGGCTATTGTTGGTTGAGAGTACTTTCATCCATCTAGGTGGCATCCTCTTTGGGATAATCTTTCCACTGGGTGAGGTATTCCCTCAAGATTCTAGATCTCAAATGTCTCTCCCTAACATCTATGATCCTGTCAGGTTGTAGTTCAAGGACTCCTTGGCTAGGCATTACAACTTGTTGAACATCAAGCACGCGACTAGGGTTAGGTACATACTTTTTCAATAGACTTATATGAAATACATTATGAACTTTTAGGTTTTCAAGGAGTTGCAGTCTATAAGCATTAGGCCCTAGGCACTTGAGGATCTTGTAGGGTCCACAATACCTTGGACATAACTTTTTGCATTCACCCAAGGATAGGGAACTCTTCTTTGGGCGTACACGAATGAAGACCATGTCACCTTCAACGAAGGATCTATCTTGACGTTTCAAGTCTGCGTAGGCCTTCTGTCTGTCCTTGGTGGTTTGGATGTCCTATCGTATTGACTTGATTTGGTCATCCATGTCTTCTAGCATCTTCTTTGAGGATTCAACCCTCAAGGTTGGATCTGAAAAGCTTAAAGGAGTGCGACAACCATGCCCATACAATGCTTGAAAAGGGGCATCTGTATGCTTTGTTGGTAAGAAGCATTGTAGGCAAACTCAACCAGTGGCAAACATTGAATCCACTTTTTGGATTCACAGCAGCAGTGTGCCCTTAGCATATCCTCAATGACTTGGATGACTTGCTCCGTTTGACCATCAGTTTGGGAATGGTAAGCTGTACTAAAATAGAGTTGAGTCCCAATGGCCTCAAAGATGGCCCTCCAGAAGTGTGATGTAAAGAGAGAGTCACGACCACTAATGATTCTTCTGCGCAACCCATGTAGTTTGAATATCTCCTTAATGAATAACCTTGCAATGTCTGAGGCTTTATAGTTTGTCTTAACAGGAATAAGGTGTGCAACTTTGATAAGCATATCTACCACAACCATAATGGAGTTGTATCCTCCCTGAACTTGGCGCAAGCCAATAACAAAGTCCATACTAATGAATTCCCATTTCATTTGGGGAATGTCAAGTGGTTGCAATTTCCCTGGCATTTTGACATGTTCAACCTTAATGCGTTGACAAGACAAACATTCCGTGACATATTTGAGAGCGTCAACTTTAAGCCTATCCCAGTAATAGCTCTTTTTGACCGCATTAAGGGTCTTAGCATAGCCAGGATGTCCTGAGAAAAGGGAGTCATGAGCTTCCCAAAGTATCTTCTGCTTGAGTGATTGGCTTGCCGGAATACATAACCTTGTCCTATAGTAGACAAGTCCACTATTGATAGAGAATTCTTGATACTTTGTTTGTAGCTTCAGGTCTTGATCTTTGATAGGGATCTCCCTTAGCAATTTCTGATAGGTTGGGTCATGGCATGCCTCTTCTTTAGCTAGCTCAAGAATTGGGTTGTTTGGCATGGATACCTTTGTGTCTAGAGATCTCGTTGTTGATGGATCTTGCAAAATTAGAGAATTCAGAAATGCCTTTCGACTGAGTGCATCGGCAATTAAATTCTCCTTTCCGGGCCGATATTTGATTTCAAAATCATATTCTTCCAACACTTCAATCCATCGATCTTGCCTCATATTGAGCTCATTCTGGGTAAAAATCCATTTAAGACTCTCGTGGTCCGTTCACTAAGGTAAATTTGTTACCCAGCAAGTAGTGTCTCCAAAGTTTGAGAGCATGGATGACAGCCAACAGCTCCAGATCGTGGGTAGCATAGTTCCTTTCATGGCTCTTCAGCTTCCTTGAAGAGTATGCTACAGGATGACCTTCTTGCATAAGCACACATCCTAAGGCAAGTGTGCTAGCATCCGTTATCACTTCAAACTCCTTACTAAGGTTCGGAAGTTTCAGGATGGGTGCTGATACCAAGCTTTGCTTTAGTTTGTCAAAGCTAGACTATTTAGTAGGTGACCATACAATTGATACTTGCTTCTTCAGTAAATTGATCAGAGGAGCTGCAATCAAGACATAGTTTTTGATAAAGACCCTGTACTATCCTGTCAATCCAAGAAAACTACGTATTCCTTTGACAGTTGTTGGTGTTGGCCACTCCAAAATGGCTCTGACCTTGGCTTGATCTACTGAAATTCCTTCTGCTAATACAATGAATCCCATATATTCAGTCTGTCGCTTGAAAAATGCACACTTCTTCTTCTTGGCATAAAGCTTGTGTGCCCTCATTGTTTCAAGAACAATGCAAAGATGGGGTTCATGATCTTCTTCTTGTTTGGAGTAGACTAGGGTATCATCAAAGAAGACGAGTAGGAAGTCATCAAGATAGGGCCTAAAGATATCTTGCATTAACCTGTTGAGGTAGCAGGAGCATTTGTCAGCGCGAATGACATGACTAGGAATTCAAAGTGCCCATACCTTGTGCTGAATGTTGTCTTTGGGATATCCTCTTCCTTGATCCTTATTTGATAATATCCAAACTTGAGATCACTCTTGGAGAAGATCTTTGCACCTTGAAGACGGTTAACAAGTTCATCTATTCTTGGAATGGGATATTTGTTCTTAATGGTTGATTGATTCAATCCTCAGTAGTCAATGCATAACCGAAGTGTTCCATCTTTCATCTTCTGGAACATCACTGGAGCTCCCCATGGTAAACTGCTAGGACGGATGTAGCCTTTTTCTATCACTTTCTTGAGTTGCTCCTTCCGCTCAATCACTTCCGAGATGGACATCCTATATGGTCTCTTTGCGATTGGTGTAGCTCCTAGCGCTAGCTTGATTTTGTGATCGACTTCCCTTTGAGGAGGAAGCTCTGTCAACTCCTCAGGAAATACTTTTTCGTATTCCTTGTAAATATTAGATTTCATTGGTTTGCTTTGATACCAACTGTAACATGTCCCCTTGTCCACTTGTGGGACACGTCTTAGCAGCCCATCGGGAAGAGAGTCCAAAAAGTGCCGCTCGACACTCCCAAGGAATGTCACGGGGTTTGCAATCTAGGTCTTCTCGAGTCTACCACGAAGCGGAAGCATTCCGACCATTCCCACTTAGGACCGACCTGAATCATGGTTTCCCTAATGGTCAAGTTCTTAGGAGGTAACTAGCGCCCAAACGAACTACTTTACATAGAAACGTTAGGGTCGAAGCAGATTTATACTGCACTTGGCTCAAGGAGAATGGGAAACAAGAGGGATGTGAAGCTCGACCTCTCTACCCGTAAGGCATAGTCGCATTCCGTTCCCCCTAAAATAGTATAAATCGGGACTCTAGCTTTCTAGATTCTAGGTCATTATCACCTTGCTATCAATTCCTTTGAGAAAAGTTCTCGGCCAATCGGGACCACCCTTCCGTAGGACGGACCCAGCGTCACATCCACTGCATTTTCCTTGGGTTTCTTTAGTTATCTAATTACCTACCACATTTGTTTTGACAAGCAAAAATAGCTTCCTTAATTAACCAATTAATCACTGGTTCCTTCACGTAACTTAGGCACTGACATAGAAAAACAATGTTAAGAAACTTCATTTTCAACATTTGATCTTTAATTATCAGTCTTTGGAATACATCATATAATCCAGCCCAAAGTCTATTCCATAATCCGCCCGAAGGCAATTCCAGCAATCCTAGGGATTTCTATTCCAAGTTCTGCCCATTGACTAGTATGCGGGCCTCAAGATCCCATCTCAAGTCACGTCTGCCTCTTGTGCAGGATCCGGAGGCAAGAGATTTACGGCCAGAGCCCCCCTGGCACCCAAGTGTCCTCCTGCTCCAAGTAGCACCCACAAAGAGACCTCTCACGGTGCGTTCAGTCCACATACCCAACGCGGCTAACAACCCCCTTGGATAGGATCAGGCAGATAGTCGGGGGTAACTGATACTCCCTCTCCCTCCAGGCCTTCAACCTGAAGCATTAGTTATTTTTCCATCTTTAGTTCCTTGAGCAAAGAAGTACAAACAGTGCTCCTAAGTATACAATCACAATCATTCCAGTGGTCGTTTGTACGGCCAACTGCTAAGGTGTAAATCCTTCTCTCCAAATACATCCAACATTCGATCCGGGATCAATCTTGACTTAGCAAGATCCCAAGGGTTTCCTAAGCTAAGTTGCTTGTTTACCCTTTACCCTTGGGTTAGGGTTTATACCCTGTTGATCCAAGTTTCAATACCTTAGGTTTCCTTATATTAAGGTCAATAAATCCTGGGCAACCTCATCGCCCTAACTTGGTTGGTCAATTGCTTTCTTCGCAAATTCGTAACTCCCTTAACTTGGCAAATCATCCCCAAGAAAGGGTGATGTAGCGGGATGACTACTCATCCTCTAGAAATTTAGACTTGTACTTAGAACTCGCCAACCTTGTTCTAAGGAGTGGCAATACTATTTTGTGATTTAGACACAAAACCATGCGACATTGTAACTTGTTGCATAGGTGACGCACCTGACTTGTGTGATTATTTCTCCATCACATGGTATTCCTTGGTCAAGAATACCTTTGGTCAAGATGTAGGGTTTGCGAGTCCTCGTGACCCAACCCAATCCTAACCCTACTAGGCCGATAACATCTTGGCCCTAGGGTTCCTAATTTCCTTGCAAAAGTCTAGCTTTTGGTCAACTCATCACTAGGGTGAGAACCCTAGATCATTCCTGCACGGCGATTAGATAATCCTAATATTCCATGAATGTGGATAGGATCTTTGGGATCAAAAGTCTTAAATCGGTATCCTAAGTGCAATACTAGACAAAATTTTAATGTAACTTAACCCTACGTAGCACTTTGAGGTGATCGTCATATGCAATCTAATTGTACCTTTATGATTCCCATGTGAGTTACACAATTACAAGTGATTTAATTGTCTTACGACAAGAGGTGATCTTTCCTTAGAGATGCAAATACTTTCCCTAAAGATGTAAATAACTGCAAGATAGGTGAGATGCATCATTCCATGCAAATATGTGATTTTAAAACCATAGAACTTTTCCTTCTATGCAGCTATAAGATCTACAATGATCGTTACTTTTCCTTGTCCTATGCTACGTTGATGCAACGAAATCAAAGCTTTAACACTTTTAATGAAGATGCATTCAAGCTTTGATTAAAAAAACTCCATGCATGAGCAAATGCCATGAGTCCATCCTGGATTTAATCCTTCCTTTTATTACTTAACCTGACCTAAAATGTTACCATCTTCGCGTGCAATTTGCCAAGTTCATAATTTCCTTTCCATGCATTGCGACTCTTTGGACATCATTCAATGGGCGTCTAAGATTATCTCATACACGAGTCACAACTAGGAAATTATTACCTAAGTGCATTATGTGTTATATGCGTTGTTCTTTACGCGAGGCAACAAGGATGCCTTTAGACAAATCCACCTTTTAACTTATGCAATATGCATTCGAGAATGCAACTACCATGACCATGCAAGTACTCGTCATGCAACTTACCTTGGTAATTTGATGCGAGTATATAAATTTTCCAATGTATTCAAACTTGCCTACATGAATTAAAGACATGCTTAATGCATCCTTTCATACAGGAAAATTTATCGGAACCTGGGCATTAAGAATGGGGGCATTGTCCACTCCCGTGCTTCGGCTGGAATGTAACTTGTCCAGTAATATCATCCATGACATGTCTTAGCAGTCCATCGGAAAGGATGTCTAGAAAGCTCCGAGTGGCACTCCCATGGAATGTTATGGGCTCTTCGCTCTAGGGCTTCCCGTGTCTGCCATGTAGCGGAAGTATTCTGGCCGTTCCCACTTAGGATCGACCGGAATTAGGGTTTTCCTGATTGGTTATTACTTAATAGCAACTAGCGTCGGACCCAAGCGAACTACTTTACGCAGAAACGCCAGGACCAAAGCGGATTCACGCTGCACTTGGTTTAAGGAGAATGGGAAACGAGAGGGATGCAAAGCTCAACCTCTCTGCCATAAGGCATAGTCCCATTCCGTTCCCCTAAAACAGCGTAAATCGAGTAAGACATAACTGTAGGTCAACGCTTTCGTTATTTGTGTCCCTTGACAATCATCCCGCTGATCTTCGAGATTTGAGAAAAGTTCCCGGCTAACCGGGACCACCCAATTGTAGGACAGACCCATGGCCCATCCTCCGCACTTTCCTCGATTTTTTTTAGTTATAAAGTTATTTAACACATTAATTTGACATGTAACAATCAGCTTCTTTGATTAAACCGTTAAGCACTGGTTTCTTCACGTAATCTTGTCACGTGACATAGAAAAACAATATCAAACAAGTTCTTTATTAACATATCATCATATATATCTTTGAAATACAAGGAGTTCCGCCCGTAGGCTTGTCCATAATCTGCCCGAAGGCTATCCAGTAATCCACAAGGATCACTATTCCAAGCTTCCGCCTGTAAACTAGTATGTGGGCCTCGAGATCCAATCCCGAGTCACGTTAGCCTCTTGTGCAGGACACGGAAGGCGAGGGATTTACGGCCAGAGCCCCCCTCGCACCCAAGCGTCCTCTTGCTCCCAAGTAGAGCTCAACGGAGAGACCTCTCGCGGCGGGTTCGGTCCACGTTCCCGGCGCGGTCAACTACCCCCTTGGTTACGGTCAGGCAGGCAGTTGAGGGTAACTGAAGCTGCCTCTCCCTTCAGGCCTTCAACCTGAAGTATAGATATTCATTTAATTTGTAATTCATAAATCAAACAGTGCTCTAAAATCTCTAGCAAGCACAAACACTTCCATTAACCGATCTTGTTGTTGGCAAACTGCTAAGGAATGATTATTTCCTTTCGAATGCATCTGCACTCGTTCCAGGGTGTCTTGAAACTTGGCAAGATCCCTTATATTATGGGTTAGGGCATACCCTATTACCCCAACTTGGTCAACCCTAAAGTTCATTGGATACTTCTGTTTCTGGTTTTTAACCTTCCTTATTCAGAAGGATACCAAAGAATACATCCTTTTGCAAGATAACTTGCGTAAGGATCTGCCATCCTTGTTGAGGGTATTTAACCTTTCTTCTTATGAATCGATCACAAGACCATATGACTTCGTACTTGCTTTGCAAGTCCTGGATCGTAATATACGATGAAACAATCCGTTTTAGTTTCTTTAAACTGCACACCTAGGGTCTCTTTTTAAGAACCTCAAGGATAAACCCTAGTTCTTTTACATTTACGATTTATTGACCCTACAATCAGGGAAGGTAGGCAAGTATTTAAGGTATAAACGTTTCTTGATTTTTAAATCATTCCCAAGGCATATTTCGCAGCATAGGTATTTCTAAGTTTACATTAATTCGGTTATCTTTTAGAAGGTAATATTGAGATCACCTCGGCACGATTTGTTATCCTTGTGATAATTGATTTTTCAGTCCTAAAATTTATTGCTTTGAGGTTAGGTATATTCAATTAATCTTCCTTTTTCCTTGCAAACGAAACTCATGCCAAATAACAATCTTTTCCTTGCTAAGATATGCAGTTAGCAATGATAACTTCCTAGAGTTCAAGCAACGTAAGAAACCTTTCATGAATTTCATCTTCTATGATGATTTGTTGCAAAAAAGAATAGGGGTTAATGATGCAAGATGCAGTTTTTATACCTTCAAAATTTAACCAAAATATACTACTATAATAGGTAGATAATCTTGCTCGTAATTCGTTTCAATGCATGATGCTATTTGAAGGAAACTATATTTTATACATTGTCCATTATGCATGTTCAATTAAACCAAATTCCTTCATCGTAAATAACTAGGACAAAATATAACTTATCCTAACAATTCATCTTGCATGATTGAATTAAAACCGATATAAAAACCAAGGAAAAACCTGGTTTTGGGGTTAGATATCCACATGGATATCGGGAGATGACTCTCCCGCAGCTATTCCTTGAACTTTCTTAGGCGGCATCGCAGTTGTAGCTTTAAACTCCTTTTCGGAATTCCGTCGCCGCTTCAATACTCTTCTTCTTTGTGGAACTTGCAAGGGAATGGGTGCTTAAATATTGGGTGGGGGTATAAACCCACTTGGAGAAGGCTTGTGGAAGCCCACAAGGAAGGATTAAGAGGCTTGCAATATGAAAGGGCTTATAGGACCCTAAGGCATTTCATGGGGAAAGACCACGGGGAGGATTTTTAAATCCCGGGGAGGATGGAAAAATAGGTTATAAAACCCTTCAAGAGGAAGGCTTATTAAAACCACGAAGGGGCTTAATGGTCTTTTTTAAAGGCCAAGGGGAGAGGGGGCTATGGTGGCTTAAACATGGGTTGGGGTTTAGTGGCTCTACAGGAAGGGGTTAAGGGTTAAAAAAAACCCGGGGGATGAGGGGGGGGGAAAAGAAAGAAATAATGGGGACACGGGGGAAATAAAAAGGGCTTAGGGGGGTTTGTTTTAAAAAGGAATATGAGGGGGGTGCAAGACGGGGGAGAAAGGGTAATAAGGCTTTTCAAGCCTTAGTTCATTTTGGGGATTCCATCCATGGGAAGGGTTTTATGGGGGCTCCACAGGAAAGCTTAAGGTTTCTCGGAAAGGGGTTAAGGCCTTTACGGGAAGGTGCTTTAAGGGGGAAAAGGTCTTAAGGAGGTCTTAGGAGGGAAATCGTGGGGGGGGTAGTCCTAAGCCACAGGAAAGGGGGCTTATGAGGCCCAATCCTTGGAAGCTTCTAAGAAGTTTCCAAGGCTTCTGAAAAGTTGATGAGCCACATGGACGTTGACAGAGGCCAAGAGGTAGATGGAACCGGCATCTCAGGACGACATACGGCTTCACGCGACGGCACAGCGCGGAGTCCCCACGGTGGCGTCCACTGGCCTCTCCTTCCTTCACGACTATCCGACAGTCACGACTCCTTCTATGGCAGCGGGGCCTTATGGCTCCATGGCAACCCTCTTATGGTAGCAGCCATGCTCTCAATCTCTCCCTTCCTCACGTTTTACACAAAGAGCCTCATTCATTCCCTCTATGCAGTTGGATGGCGTCCCCGTTAGGCTCTCACGACAGTGCTTCAGAACCCTCACCCAGATCGTAGCACGATTTAAATAGGTGAGGGAAGGGGGGTCTTCCCTCCCCTGCGTGGCATCAGGCATGTCCTACTTTCTCCTCCAAGCTCCATCGAGGAGCTTAATCACACTTCCTATTCCCCTCCCCCTCCAGCACGACAGTCAGCTGGGGGGATAAGGGGGAATAATAAATTTAAAAGAAAATTCATTTAGTTAATTCAATTATCCTTTATAGAGGCGGTTCACGCGTGAAGTTCGGAATCTTACATGGAAGCTCCCCCTTGGAGGAATCGAGATGTCCTCATCTCGAGATAAACTGGGGATATTGATGGTTGAGAGTGCCTTCATCTACCCAAGTGGCATCCTCTTTGGAATAATCTTTCCACTAGACGAGGCATTCTCTCAAGGTTCTGGATCTTAATTGTCTCTCCCTAACATCTAAGATCCTATTCGGCCTTAGTTCAAGGACTCCTTGACTAGGCATTACAATTTGTTGGTCATCAAGTACATGGTTAGGGTTGGGTACATATTTTTTCAATAGGCTGATATGGAATACATTGTGAACCTTTAGGTTTTCAGGGAGTTGCAATCTATAAGCATTGGGTCCTAGGCATTTGAGGATTTTGTACGGCCCACAATACCTTGGACTTAGCTTCTTGCAATCTCCTAGGGATAGAGAACTCTCTTTAGGGCGTACGCGAATGAAGAGCATGTCTCCTTCTTTGAAGACTCTTTCTTGATGCTTCAAATCCGTGTATGCCTTCTGTCTATCCTTGGCCGCTTGGATGTCCTATCTTATTGATCTTATTTGATCATCCATGTCTTCCAACATCTGTCTTGAAGCTTCAACCCTTAAGGCTGGATCGGAAAAATTCAGGGGACTTCGACAATCATGACCATACAATGCTTGGAAAGGAGTCATCTGAATGCTCTGCTGATAAGAAGCATTGTATGCAAATTCTACCAAAGGCAAGAATTGAATCCACCTCTTTGGCTCTCGACAACAGTATGTCCTAAGAATATCCTTCATGCATTTCATGCTCACACACACATCTCCATAGTAATCCAGCTTGCCCTAGCTGATAGAGTTGGCCTACTATTAATTGATAGGGTTGGATTTTCTAAATGAGTCACCTCAGTTGGGCCTTTTCTATGGGTCGATTAGGTAATATATTCTCAAGAACTTGGAATATGTCATCTGCCCAGTATGGCGTCAAGTCGGCTCTAAACAGATCTCTTTTGCTAGATAGGGTGAATAGATATGTGTCCAGCAATTCGTCTCCAATGCCTTGTCCAACGACTTCTCTCGTGGGTATGCAAGATAGATGATCAGCCATATAATGTTGCTTTCCCTTGCATATGACCATGGAGAAGTCAAATTCAAGAAGTAAAAGTAACCATAAAGCTTGTATAGGGGTCTAGCAATCAATGCATAGTTTAGCACAAACTATTGATAGTACCCTATATGACCAAGGAAGGAACTCCCTTGTAATCGATTGGGGGTGGAAGATTGAAAATAACCCTAATTTTTCAGAAGTCAATGGAAATGCCATTCTTGGATACCACGTGCCCTAGGATGCATCTGTGCTTTACCTAGAGCTAGCACTTTAAGGTGTTCAATAAGAGAGGATATAGTCTGCATCATTCAAAGACAACTCAAAGTTTGTATATGTGTCTCTTCTAGGTGGAGTAAACACACAAGTCATCAACAAAGACCTCTAACTCTTTCTTGAGCATGTCCTTGAATATTACAAACATGAGCCTCTGAAAAGTAGTAGGTGCATTAGTCAACCTAAAGGGCATGACTATGTAGGCGAAAACACCCAATTGAGTTGGTGAAGGTCGTCTTATGCCTACTGTTAGGGTACACTTGCACCTAATTATATCCAGAGAAGCCATCTAGAAAATTGTAGGTCTCTTTACCCAAATCTCTCTCGAGCATGTGCTCAGTGTATGAAAATGAATAATTGTCCGTCTTGGTAGCAATGTTTACTTTCTTGTAGTTGGACACACACTTTGATCTTTCCATTCTTCTTCAGTATGATCACTATGGGCAAGATCCAATCCATAAGCTCAATCACGTAGATGAATCCTGCCCTTAGGAGCTTGTCAATTTCTTCCTTGACAGCATGAGCATGCTTAGGATTCATAGGGTATAGTTGATGCTTGACCGGCGAGTTGCGTTGGGGGTCATGGGGATATTATGAGTTACAACACTCGGATCTACCCCTTTCAGCTCATTGAGGGACCAAGAAAAGACATTCATGTACTCTCACAAGAGAGCAGTGAGAGTTTCTTCCTCTTCCTCGGTCAAGTCATTGGCAATAAAGAGAGGTCGTGGTGTCTCCCATTCCTTAGCTAGATTAACCTCCTTGACTTTGGGTCTTCCATTGGTTCGCTTGCTTGCCCTTGTCGTTTGGCTCCTAGCAAGATCACTACCCTATCACCTTTCTTAGACTTAGTAAATCACTTTGGTAGGTCTTGCAGTTTCCTTTTCTCTTTAGCTTGTGTATCCCTAGGCTACTTGTGGCATTCTCCCTTCAACCTTTGGCACCTTAGCTAGATTGGTAGGTCCCCTTTGGTGCATTTGGTCTTAGGTGGTTGTCGCACCTTAGGATCACTATCTGAACTCACCTCCAACTCAGAATCAAACTCTCTATCTTCACTAGAAGAGGGAGTCTTGTGTGGTGATTTTAGTTTGGACGGTGACTCTATCCTAAGCACTAGGAAAGTGCTTGGTTGGACTTTAGGGTGATTCGTTTTGCAGGCCGTCCAAGTTACCAAGTATTACTCGGACGACCTTGGATCTTGCAAGCGGACTGCCAAGTAGATATACGCGCCGGTTGACTAATATTCGGCAGAAGTGCCCAGCGTGTGGTGGTTGATGCTTATCCTGAGTCCCCGCAGAGTGAGAGAGCTCCTCTATCCTCTACAGAATTGGAGACATTGGAAGATTTATCTGCCAGTGAGACATCATCGAGTGATGAGTCCAAAGAGGGATCCACCACGGAAGACATCTATCAGATCACTTTGAACGAGCCGATAGAGGGCCAAGATCGTATAAGAGATGCAGATGTTATCGAGCTAGACCTTGGTACGCCTGATGATTCGCGGCCAATCAAATTAGGTTCTATGCTCAGCACAACAGAAAGGGAGGACTATATGGCCTTGATTCAGGAATTCCGTGATATCTTTGCTTGGAGTTATGATGAGTTAAGAGGCATTCCTCCTAATCTTACTGTTCATACAATTCCGTTGAAAGAGGGCAGTCGTCCTGTACGACAGAAAGTAAGGTGTATGCCTTTCGAACTGAGGGACGGGCTATTTGAAGAGTTACAGAAGCTTCGGAAAGCAGGTTTGATTTTTCCTGTGCAACACACGGAATGATGTTCGCCAGTTGTGATAAAAAAGAAGAAAAATAATCAAATTCGATTATGTGTAGACTTTAGGGAGCTAAATAAGCAGACAGTTAAGGACTACTATCCGTTACCATTTATTGACCAGATTTTGGATCAATTAGCGGGTAGGGAGATATATTCGTTTATGGATTGCTTTGTAGGATATAACCAGATGGCAATTGCAGAAGAGGACAAGTTGAAAACAACTTTTATTACTGTATTTGGTACTTTTGCATACCATGTGATGGCCTTTGGTTTATGCAATGCGCCTGGTTTGTGGCAACGAACAGCAAATAAGACATTCGGTGACATATCCCCTGAAGAGTTGAAGGTGTTTATTGATGACTTAGGGGCCGCCACCGTGAGAGGTAGGCACCTGATCATTTTAAGAAAATGCTTTGAGCACTGTAGACAATTTTGCATCCCCCTAAACCCACGGAAGTGTGTTTTTGGAGTACCTTATGGGCTATTGCTGGGTCATGTGGTCAGTTCGGTAGGAATTGCGACAGACCCCGAGAAGGTCAAAGTTATAGTTGCCATGGGTCCACCACGCACTCCGAAAGAAGTTCATAGCTTTCTGTCCTCGGTTGGTTATTACCGTAGATTCATAAACGCCTTGGCAGAAAGAACATTGCCGCTTACAAATTTATTGTCCTTTAGCTGTTTGTTTGTATGGAGCGACCCTTGTAAGGTAGCATTCGAGGATGTGAAACAGGAGCTAGCAAGAGCTCCCGTTTTAAAAGCACCTAAAAGAGGTGAGGTGTTCTATATATTCTCAGCAGCCACCATGTATAGTATCAACTGCTGTTTAGCCCAAATTCGGGAAGAGAAGTGGTATCATCCGATAGCCTTTGCTAGTTGGAAATTGGGCATTTCAGAGATCAATTATACCTACATGGAGAAGTTGTGTCTAGCAATGGTCTTTGGGACCAAGAAATTCAGGCATTATATTCTCTATGAGAAAGTCGTGCTTTATACGAAGGTGGAGGCACTTCGACTATTGATGAATAAGCTACAGCCGCCTAATCATCTAGCGAAGTGGTTAATCACTTTGCAGGAGTTTGATTATGAAATCCATAGTAAGCCACCAAGGTTGCAAGGCATCCTGGAATGTCTTGTGGACTTTGGGGAGCCGAAAGAATCTGTGGCTGAAGGTAGTGACATGGAGTTGTTATTTAAAATAGACTGGTATGCTGCAATAACGCATTATTTATCAATGGGAGAGGCGGGATCCGAATTATCTAAAGCTCAGAGAAGGAAAATTAAGCAGCAAGCGTTAAAGTTTGCCTTGATCGTAGGTACATTATATCGGCAAGGGGTTGATGACATCTATCGCCGATATGTGATGCCTGACGAGGTGCCATTCATTTTGGAAGAGTGCCATGATTCTGCTTGCGGCGGCCATTTTGCTGTACGGCTTACATCACAAAAGGCTTTAAGAGCAGGTTATTGGTGGCCGGCCATCTTCCAGGATGCGTTTGCGTATGTTAAGAGATGCGATATTTGTCAACGCCATGATAGTCGAGAGAATAGGAAATGACCACTCACCCCTATTATGGCGATACTTCCATTTGAGAAGTGGGGAATAGACTTTGTGGGTCCTATTACTCCGTCGTCGACTGCGCAAAATAGGTATATCATTGTAGCAACTGACTACTTCACAAAGTGGTCACAAGCACGTGCAACAAGGAAAGATGATGCTAAATCAACTGCTAGTTTCCTTTTAGAGCAGATAATATGCCATTTTGGTCCGCTGAAAGAATTAGTGTTGGACCGCGGAACCCATTTCCTGAATAAGGTGATCAAAAGCTTGACAGCGACTTGGCAAATCAAGCATAACAAGACAACCCCATATAACCCGCAAGCCAATGGGCAAGTTGAAAGCACCAACAAGCAGCTTGTGGGCATCCTGTCCAAAATTGTGTCGGAAAAGAAACGGGATTGGGATAAAAAGTTATACGTGGCAGTGTGGGCCTATAATATGACTTTCAAATGAGCCACTGGCCATACCCCGTTCAAGTTAGTATATGGGGAGGAGTGTGTCTTGCCTTTAGAGATTGAGCTGTCGACTATTCGGTTTGCCATCAATCATTCTTTGAGTGATGAAGACGCACTTTTTGAGCGCTTGACGACACTGGCACATTTAGATGAGCTTAAGCTGCAGAGCTTATTGCACCAAGAAGTGGCGAAGCGCCGAATGAAGCAGCTACACGATCTCAAAGCCAAGAAATACACCTTCAAGAAAGGACAGCTTGTTCTGTATTATGATGCACGACGTGAATTATTTCCAGGCAAGCTAGAGCCCAAATGGGACGGGACCTATAGGATCGTTAGAATATGAAAGAATAAATCCACAGTCTTGTTAGCTGACCTTGAGGGGATAGAATTTAAAAATAAGGTTAATCTTAATAAGATTAAACCTTATTATTTCTGATTGCACTAATACTATGAGTGCCTTGCAGGGTTAGGCGAGATCAATCAAATATCTGCAAGGAAATCGTGATAGAGGTTGATGGGTCGTCTGATCCCTTATTTAGAACACCTATATTTAGAACAGAGGTATCATCAGGGAAAGCTCATTTGGCGGAGCAAAGGGTATAAGGTGACTGAGCAAGAAGGCGGGACATTTATTTGGGAGATCAAGGTCTTCTGCCATCACTGCCTACAAATTTTGACAAGCATCCCTGTTGAATTCAATGATGATGGAGGGATGGAGCCTACAGTCCACCCGTTGAATATGCTGAATTTCGATTACCATAATTACGAGTAGAGTTCAGGATGGTGGGATATGTAAACCCTTTATGGACGTACACCTTGTATTTTGATGGGGCGTCCAGGGGTGCATGCAAAAAAGGAAGTATAGGAGTTGTCATCCGAGACCCTCGACGACGCATTGTCATGAAGTTAGCTGCTTATCTCGGGGTGAATTATACCAATAATATGGCAGAATACAAAGCCCTGATTATGGGTTTGAATATTGCAAAGAAGGGTGGTATCCGCCAGCTATTGGTGAAAGAGGACTCTCAGTTGGTTTTAAATCAACTCAATGGGACATACATGGTACGAAACCCCATCCTTTGCATGTACCATCATACTGCCATAGCCCTGCTAGACGAATTTGATAGTGTCTTTTCAGCTGATTCCACGAAACTGGAATCAGTTTACCAATTCATTGGCTAATTTTGCGTATGAAGAAGACCTCTTCTTTAATTGTGGCCCTTGTCCCGATATATCTATTGATGGTGAGACGGGACCTGGTCGTTTGTGGGGTATGCTTTCTGAACATGCCCTCTTTGGCAGACGATGGTTGATCTGGGTGATGCAGAGGGTAGGTGAGACTCATCTGCCTTTATTATCTTGGGCCCACAGATTGATTAGACGACATGTGATGCGAACACCTCTTGCGATATACGCAGGAGGGATGGGTTATAATTTAATGCACCTAGTTTAGGGCTAAGAGGCTCTGTTCCCCTGGGAATGGTATGCTTTGATGTCTATCATAGTTGTTTCCAGGAGGATGTTAGGCGTAGTCATGTTTGATTTCATTAGGCCAAGAGGGCCATTTCCCTGTCTAGTGCGGGTGCGTTTAATCGGGTTTTTGTTTTAAGTATTGTGCTGGACAGGTTTTGTGATTTGTGGAGCCTGGAGGAGCCTTTGCTGCGATGGAAGCTTCTTGTGGCCAATCCAGGTGATACCTCTCCTTTACGAGTACCTTTCTTTCCTGTTATATGTGTATTTGTACTTGTCAAGGGGATATATTTTTGTTGGGGACCGGCAACCAAGGCATGAAGTCCCAGGTTTAGGCTAAGTATGTTTAAGGGAGGTCGGAGTAGTCATAGCCTCCTGTAAAGACATTGTCAGGCATCGAAAGACCTGTTTTAGACGGAAGTCCTAGTGGCCCTGTTCTGCTAGCCTGCTAGGTAGCCGTTCTAGGAGTTCTTATTAGTAGTGAGGCAGTTAGAGAAGCCTGCCAGAAGATTATAATGATGATGCCAAGAAACCCTGAACATCCTACAAGATGAATATAAATACGAAGGTGTGTAAAAAGGGGTTCTAACCCCTATCAAAGAAAAGAAAAGGAATGAAAATGTATAGGCAGTTGATCATCGCCTTGCGAAGGCCTGGTAGGTTCCTGGGGACGAGTCAGACCCGGGGCCGATATCTTGTCTTCCTAGGGGTGGCTTCTTGCTGGGGAAAAAAAATAACAAAACAAGGAAGGTTGGAGTGAAAATAAAAGTGAACGTCAGAAAAGGATTAAGTGTCGCCTTGCGAGGGCTTGGTAGGTTCTTGGGTGCCGAGACAGGTCCTGAGACCGATGCCCTGTTCTCCTTGCGTCACGACGCTCAGCTCCCTCCTTTTTACATGCCCAAGTATGTTAATAAAATAAAAACCCTAAACAAAGAAATGTACTGAAAGAAAATACTCTTTGATCAGGCTATAGGAGCCCTCGCCTTGTAGGAGCTCCTAGTTGTGTTGTCTTTAGTTGGTAAGTAGTTCAGACTACCACTTAGGGCAACCTCTTTGATAGGTTTTTTAGTTTGGCTGTGTTGGAGCAGGTGGTCAGTCACTCGCTTCGGATCTTCTATTAGATGATGCTAGGCCTACTCCTTGTGGATGTCATGCCTTGGTTCTGTCAGGGGGTAGGGTGAGCGTTGTGTTGAGTTTTATCGCATATTTGTTTTGTATCAGCTTGATGCTTCTCTGGTTGTTTTGTGCAGATCTATTGTGGGATTCGATGAGCTGAGTCGCCCTATCCCGTGGTTAGCAATATTCCCTGCCACTTTCAAGGGCGCAGCGTTTCAGTGATATGAGGGACAAGCAGCAGGAACTTTTGGCACATGGGACGACTGGAAGTTGGACTTCCCCACTAAATTCAGGCATGAAGGTTTTGAAGAACGTATGTGAGAGGAGTTCATGAAACTAAGTCAGTCCTCTAGAGAAAGAGTAGAAGCTTATGTCTTGCGAATGGAATCCATCCAACACAATATTAGTGAGTTTAGGAATCTCCCAATTCCCATTTTTTGAATACTAAAATGGTGGCACCCAGATAACATGTCCATAAGTTTCTCAAAACCATATGATGTGACCTATCATTGGAAAGCGCTTTCAAGAGCACACACAAGCAAGAAGGAGAGAAGAAGAGAGGAAGAAGAAGACTAGTTTTGCCACACCAAAGAATGAGCTCTTCATTCACTTTTCAACTTTATATACAAAACCCTACTTCCCTTTTGGGCGGTCATCCCCTTTTTCCCTTTTTTACATGGCCGGTCATAGCCTAGGCCCTGTTTTCCATTGTCCTTTTATCTTCCTTGTTTCCTTTTCACTACCCTTCTATATTTATAAATCGCACGGGTGAGAGCTCGGCACTCTTTTACAAGATTTTAGGGTGTGCTTTTTATGCGCCTTTCCCTTTTCGTGGTTGCCTTGGCCTTTAACGGTTGTCCTTGCGCTTTTGGCATTTTCTCCTTTTTTTCCTTCCATCGGGTTACGTTTTTTCCGCCTTTGCCCTACGTCTTTTCCACTTTCTTTCGCTCTCTTCGTGTTGGGGTTAACATTACCCCCCTCCTAGACGAGTGCCAGTCCCATGGCACTCATTGGCGTAGGGAGCAAGTGGTAGCATGCACTGAAGACTTCGGGGGACAGGGGCTTGGGGCCTGCACTGGTGACCGGTTTCGTGGGGGTTGGTTGGGGATGCTGCGTAGGACGATTTTTCCGGCTTGTCAGATGCTGGGTGGGCAATTAACATTGGATGTTGATGAAGAACGAATGCCACTTGTGCTGTGGTCGTCAACACCTGCAATTGAAAACCTGTCAGGTGGTCTCTCCCTAAGGGTAGTGCTAGTCTCTGTATTGTGCACAAGACTCTTAAGTTTGGGAGATAGGTCGAACTCTAAGCAAGCTGAGAGTGTTGTCCTGCACTTGAGGACCCAAACTGTGAATTAGTTCTATGTAGGTATTATGTGAGTGCAGTGTGTGTGCATACTTAGATATTTCTTAGCTAGAAGACTGGGCGGCGTGGGGCCGTGTAGAGCAGAAATGTTAATGAGGAGATGAAGTACACCTTTGACTCCTGCTTGGAGACGTCGTTAGGGGTGTGCCAGTGTCATCGAAGCTTGCTTTCTTTCTTGTTCTTTTCTTTTCTTTTCTTTTCTTTTTTTTTTTTTTTTTTTGGAGGTGGGTACATGGAGGCATCGGTACAAGGGATAACGGGAGCTCTACTCCTCATCATCCGAATGGTGGGTAAGGGTGGGTGGAGGGCGGGGGGCCTTGTTAAGGAATTTTCAGCTTAGCAAGTAGCCCTTAGTGTGGAGGCGGGTTTTGAGGGTGGTGGTGGAGAGAAAGGGGTGGTTGCACTGTGTGAATTTGCTGTCATTCATGTCTTCCAGCAGTGCACCACAGAAGGATGGCAAAAGAGCAGCACGCATCATGAGACGGTCATGGTGGTGCTGTCTATGGCATTGGGGTCAAAATAGAGGGGTGGAAGGTGGCGCTCTTGGGGTGCAGGTTCCTGGTGTACTAGGATTCTAATTAACCTAAGGTAGTTACAGGTGGTGATGAATGCTGGGTCAGGGCAAGAGGTGAATTCGTTAAGGAATTTATCTATAGAGCTGTACAAGTCGGGAAGGGTGAAGAGAAGAGCGTTCCTATGGGAAGTGTTATTGGCATTATAAATGACAGAGAAGTCAAACCTGCCATGGATGGACGAGTTAAAATCCACTCCTACCCTTTGAGGATACGGCATAAAGGTGGGGTCGTTTCTTTCCGAAGGGAGGGTGTTGCAAAACGCCATCCACGCCTCTAGGTTGACGTCAAAAATGTGCCGCCTCCAGGTGGGTTGGCAATTATAGCCTTCCACTGTGCGAGGTACTTGGAGGACTTTGTCTTGCCAAAACTCGCGGTCCTTGGCCCCCCAAGCAATTGGGTGGGCCTCACGCTCTTCTAACCATTTAGCCTTGAGCCGGGTCCCCATGGCGATGACATCCTCCACCAACTGAATGGGCAGCACCCTATTTAAGGCGGTGGGAAACTCGAAGCGTAGGTCAAAGGGGTCTCGGCTATACTCCTGCTGCTCCCAGATAATCATTTCAGCGCGGTACTCAGGGGGGGAGTCTTGGGTGCGCAGCGGGAAAGGGGCAGGCTGTTTCGGGGCAGGTCTGGCCTTCAGTTTTCTTCTTGCCTTCTCCACCATTTCCTTCCTTCGGGTGGTGTGGGCCGCTCTTCGCTCGGTAGATGTGTCATGGGGTGGCACTTCGGTTTGTTGGGGTTGAGGGGGTGGCGAGACATATTCCTCTCCTTGAGGCCCTAGGTCAAGCTCTGGCTCACCCCCTTCCGCTTGCTCCTCCTCCTGTATTTTCTCCTCAGTGAACCCCAGGTCATCCATCTCTTGTGTTGTCAGTCCTACTTGTGCCAGATATTTTCTTTGTTCTTCTAGGCTCTGCGACAGGCCTCGTAGCTGCAGTGGTATGTGCAGGCCTGCCGTGAGGGCCCTGCACGCAATGGTTAGCTTTCTCTGCAATTGATCATTGGCCTCATCTGTTTCTGAGTGGGTGGTGTGGAGCAGCGTGTTGATAAAAGTGCGCTGCTGAGCTATCATAGCAAGCTGGGCTGCCTCTGCCTGGTTTTCAGCCATCACTCTGTCTCCCTCAACCTTGGCCAGCCGGCGTGCTAAGTCCCGCACTCTCTGCTCGTTATGATTGGACCATTCCTTTGCCAGCCTCTCCATGTCTTCCAGGCTTTCCCCCTGTTGGAGGGTCATCGCCATAAATTGTTGTTGCTGGGCTTCAAGCTCATGGCGCAAGCGGGACTGCTCTCGGTGCTCCTCTGCGATCTGCTCGTTGAGTTGGTCCCACGTCGCCTGCAACCTGCGCACCTGTTCTACCCTTAACTGATCCAGCTCTGCAACCTCTTGTCTAATTTTCTCAAGCTGACTCTGCGCCTCCAAGTTGGCTGCAGATAACTGGTCATTCTTGCGCTGAAGGTGGGTATTTGTCTCCCTCTCCCTGGCGAGACGCTCCATTAGGATTTTCCTTCGTCCCTCCCAGGTAGCGTCGCGCTCCTTCAGGGATTTCAGCTTCTCCGCCTCCATGGTGCTGGCCTCCTCCCTAAGCATAGCGATTTCCTTTTGATATTCTGTTATTTGCCTCACTCTGTCTAGTTGGAGGGCGGCTTGTGATTTGCGCTCCGCTGCTAGCTCCTCCACCACCATCCTTCTTTCTTGCCTGGTCGTTTGCAACTGCGCGAGCAGCTCCTTTACATAGTCATCATAGTGGCCTGTTGGAGGTGGGGAGTGGGACATGATCGTAGTGGTGGCAATCTCCTCCACTTTTTGTCTTTTCACTTCTGGCCCTGGCTCCAGCTCGGCCGTCGCTGCCCTTTTGGCACTTGAGACTGGGGTGGCCCCGGCTGCTTCCCTGGCCAACTCTCTTTCCACCAAGAATTGCAACCAGGTGACCACGTTGCTTTCATCGATCTTTGGGGTGTTTCCCAGGGCGGCTATGGTAGGGGGTGTCACCTTGAGGGGAGTGGCTTGCATGGGTGGTACGAGGAGAGGGGAGACGGGTCTGACTGGGTCTTTTCCTTTCCCTTCTATAGGAGGCAGTGGCACAGGTTCCGGCGTACCAGTGCTGGGGCCGGGTGCTTCAGGTTGGTATGGTCTGTCCGCTCCTTCCACGTCTTTTCTTCGCTGTTCCTCGATGGAGCGACGCGTCGCCAGCTCCAATTCTTCTTCTTCCCTCCTCCTCAACTCCTCCTCAGCCCTCTTTCTTCTTTCCTCCTCTTCTCTTACCGACTCTCTTCGGGCCCATTCGAGCTCCTCCTTCTCTTTTCTCCTTCGCTTCTCCTCTCTCTTTCCGTGCAGGGCTTTGGTCCGTTGCTCTGCTTTCCTTTCTGGTGTAGCCTGGCGTTCTCCCTCCTCATCGGTGTCCGTTTCTGTTTCATCCGACTGCTCTTCCGCCTAAGGCTGAGACTGCGACGGCGATTCGCCACCTTTTTTGCCATCTCCCTGTTTGTCCTCTCCCGCTCGTCCCTGCCCTATTGCCTCGTGGATGATTGCAGTGAGGGCCCCTCCAAAACCTATGGTGGAGGCCTTGGAGGATGAGGCCTTGCGGGTTGATCGAGGTGAGGGGGATTCTCCTGCTACGGCCCTTCTTCCTGTTGCCAGGGCCTTTGCTGAGGCCTCAATCATCCTTCTCACGAACCCGTTGACGTTCACCTCATCCAGTGCCTGAGCTGCGATGCTTTCGAGTAAAGGCACATTGATCCTGGACATGATGCTATTGTACCGTTGACTCGAAAATAGGGTATGCATCATTTTTGCCTACAGTTGAATCTCTGTATCAGGGATGTCTGCCAAGTTGACTCCGTCGTTGGTCTGGACTTTCACTTTGTCCATTCCCAACATGGCGTAGACGTCCCTTTTTGGTTTCTTCTCCACCTTGTTTGGAAGCCCCAGTGCCCTTTCTATCAGTTCAGGGGTCAGTTCAACCTGCACCTGTCTGGTGGCTTCTGCGTCCCGCACTGTGACGGTGCCCCTGTTTTTGTTGAAGGTGCGTAGGAACTCGGCGCACAGGGTATAGTTTATCCTCTGGCCCACTGCGTCCAGATACCATTGTAAGTGGCATTGCTCTATGATCCGTCGTACCGTTGGTTCCTCAATAACCACGTCTTCCAAGTTGAATATGTGGCGGAACTTCAGCTGATTGAATGCTCTGGTTTCCACCGTGAGGCCGTACCGCACCTGTTCTTCCTCCGAGAAAGGGAGTTTTCCAGCTTTGTCTTGACCTGCCATGGTCGCCACCTGTACATTCAGTCAATTCACTTTTTAGTATTTTTGGCAACCAATTCATAGGACGACCATAGCAGATTTTATTATTCATAACTATGATTTTTTCCTTTCAACTTCTATCACCTATTTCTGCATGGCATTTTAATTTGGAGCCTTTTCATGCTTGGTTCACTTTTTAGTTTTAACTTTCATGCTTGGTCTGCTTTTTAGTTTTAACTCCGTTTACTGCCCCATCCCCCTTGTGGAAAGAAAAATCCGTCCTAGGATTGGAGGTTGTGGGTCCAAGGCATTCATGTTGTTTTGTGGAGGAGCCAATCGTAGAAGTTGGGGTTATATTCGAAGTGTGCAGAGTAGTCCAGGTCACAGGGTTGGATGCCTACATGGGTGATGTATGTGAGGACATCGGTGAGGAAATCATCGGAGTTGACCCGACTTGCGATGTGGATCTCTTCTTCTGTCAGGATGCGATCGAGATAGGGGTGCCCTAAGATATGATCGTCCATGGTTCGACCTCGAAGAGTGGTTAACACTCGATACGAGGTGGGCGCGACGTATGTGGGATCATATTCGGCTGTCTTGATGGCTCGGCGTTGTTCGGCATTGGTCATTATGCGGCATCCCTCAACTGCCCATTTTAATCGAAGAGCGTACCACTGCTTCAAGAAGGGTAATTCGGTATCCGCCAGGTGGGACAACCTTGTTGTTTCTTGGCTAGTGAGGCCGGACATCGTGCGCATGTCAAATGATGGGATGAGGCATTGCTTAATGGCTTGCTCTTTGGAGACCTCGCGAGCGAGTAGCTCAGCGGCAGAGCATGAAGCTTGTGCAAAGGCGAATTCAAAAGTCTCCCAAGAGCAAGGCATAGTGCACACGTAAGTTGCAAGGGGTTCCGCTAACAGTCCCAAGTCTAGGCGGTCATAGCTGAGGGCCAGTGCAACAAAGGTGGCATCGAGCTGCCACTTAAGGCCGGCGGGTGGTTGGGGTTTGCTGGAGCTAGAGGTTCTGTCGGTACAGAGCTGCAGCTAGGGGCTTGTTTGAGTCAGCAACCCGGGCATTGGTTGGATGGATGGGTTGGGTTTGATCTTAGGGGCTATGCTACTGCGGTCGACAGGGTTGCTGAGTTGCGGGCCGGGTTGGTTGGGTGATGCCTCCTGTGGGGGTGGCCGTTGCTTGGGTCGTTGGGCATGTGTGACGTCCGTGGGTTGACTCGCAAAGGAGTCGGATGACTGGGGTGGACTCTGCGATTCGTGGTCTTGAGGTGTCAGAGGACAAGGCCTTGCGGTTGACATAGAAGCAGGGCCCGTGTCAGTTGGGATTTTGGGGATCCACAGCGAGGCATTCCCCTCATAGTAGCCTTGTGCACGCAGGAGGATTTTAGGGACCCATATTTGTTTAATCACGCGGCGCTTGTGATGATGGCGTTTTGGTCTCCTAGGTTTAGGTTTGCAGGTGTTTCGTGGACCCGCGCGTCTAGTTCTAGGCTGGTCTCGAGGCTTCTTCGGCACCCATTGCAAGCGAGTCTGTTGGGGTTTTGCCTTGGGTTTGGTGGGCCGCGGTGCATGGGGATCTGGGTGTAGTAAATATGCACGGCCCTCTTCCTTAGCCCTAGGTGCAGCTATTTCTATCGGTGGCCCGATGAGCGGTGCTGGGGTTGCGAGGTGCTTGCTGAAAGTCGTGACAATAGCCACATTCCCTATTGTTAGGTGGATGAGTTGTGACTCATAATCAACATTGCAATGGGTCTGCTTTTTAAAAGTTCGCCCGAGCAATGACTCTGTGCCTGCATTCCCGGCATCGGGTAGGACATAGAACAGCATGGGAATAGTTTCAGTCTTGATAGAAATGGCAACTCTGCATGTGCCGAGGATCGGATAGGATTGAGCCCCATATGGGTTCAATCTGGCTGTTGTGGGATGAAGCATTGGTGCGCCAAGTTGGGTCCAATGCTCGTGCGTCAAAATGTTAAAATCTGCCCCCTCGTCAATCAGGGCGTTGAAGGAGCACGTTTGCTTGGCCGTGACCGTGATGCGGAGCTAGGCGGGTTCTACAGGCTCCTCCTCATTCTTGCCGATTTCCGTAAGTGTGGCTACTTGTATTTTAATGGGTGTTTCCACCATTGGTTGTTCATGCAGTGGGTGAGTGGGCAGATACTACTTTTTGATTCGATTGCCGTTGAAGAAGCCCATTCCCTCACCATCCAGTGTTTCCAGCTAGACATTACCAGTTCGACTGATTGTGTGGACCTTCAAGGGTCCGAGACCTCAGAATTTCATCTTCTGTTTGTGTCCTTTAACTGAGTAGAGGAGCATTAGGTCTCCCGGCTCAAACTCTCGTTGCTTGACGTGTTTGTCAAACCAGCTTTTGCGTTTGGCTTTCTCACAGATAAGTGCATGGGTGGCTAGGAGACACACCTCTGATAGGCGTTCTAACTCGACCAAGCGTTGTGTCCATGCCTCCCTCCCCTCCCATCGTTCTTGGAGTGCTATCCGCAGGCTAGGGACGAAGAATTCTAATGGAATAATAGCTTCAGTCCCATAGGTTAGCCTAAAAGGCGTTTGTCCGACGGCCGTCTTATAAGTTGTTCGGTAGGCCCACAGGGCTGCCATCAACTTGTTATCCCAGTCACTTCATGAGGCTGAGACTAATTTGGTTAGGACAGTGATGAGAATTTTGTTGGCTAACTCAGCCTGTCCATTAGCCTGAGGGTAGTATGGTGAGGATTTTCGATGGATGATGAGGAAGGTGGATAGGAGATGGGCTATCACTTCGTTGATGAAGTGCGTTCCCTGTCGCTAACCAATTCGTTGGGGCAACCAAAACGCGAGATTACTTGCTCCCATAAAAACTTGGCAGTTGTCCTAGCGTCATTTTTCCGTGTGGCCCTCACCTTCGCCCATTTGGTGAGGTAGTCCGTGGCCACCACGATGTATCTAGCCTGTGAATATTGTGCTGTGGGGCTGATGGGTCCTATGAAGTCAATTCCCCATTTTTCGAAAGGTTGGCGAGCGATGACCGGGGTTAGCTCCATCTGATCTTTACAGACCGGGACCCTTGTCTGTTGGCACTCGTCGCAATGTTTGACAAACTGTGAGGCATCGGGGAAGAGTGTGGGCCACCATAGCTGGGACTGCAACACCTTTCGTGCTGTAGTATCCCCGCTAAAGTGTCCTCCTGCAATACCGTTGTGCGCCTCTGAGAGCACATTGTGCATCTCATGCTCACATACGCATCTACGTAGCAGACCGTCTTGCCCCAGCCTATAGAGCTGGCCTGCAATCAATTGATAGGGCTGTATCTTCAGGATTAAGCGCCTAAGCCGTGCCCGTTCTATTGGTCGTTCGGGCAACCCATGCTCGAGCACTTGGACTATGTCATCTGCCCAGTATGGTGTCAGGTCAACCTTGAATAGGTCTTTTTCGCTGGATATGTGGAATAAGTGGCTGTCTGGTAACTCGTCCACGATGCCTTGTCCAGCAGCTTCTCCTGTGGGTACTCGGGACAGATGGTCAGCAATGTAGTGTTGTTTTCCCTTCCGTACTACCACTGAGAAGTCGAACTCCAAGAGCAGGAGAAGCCATCGGGCTATACGTCCTGTAGCGCAAGGTTTGTTGACTAGATAGAGCAGGGCTTGATGGTCTACAAAGAAAGTGAAGGGGGTGGCTAGTAGGTAATGCCGGAACTTCTTCACAGCGAATACCATGGCTAATCCCTCCCTTTCCGTTGTCGAATAATTCATCTCTGTTTCAGTGAGCTACCTGCTCGCAAAACTCACTGGGTAATCTAAGTTATGCTCACCATGTTGGCACAGCACTGCCCCCACGGTGAACTTAGAGGCGTCGATGTGTACGTGAAACGTCATAGTCCAATCTGGGGGTCGTAGGATCGGTGCCGTTGTTAGGTTTTTTTTCAGTTCCTCGTAGGCTCGTTGGCAGGCTTCAGTCCACTCGAAGACAATTAGCAACTTGTACAATGGCCTAGCGATCAGCGTGTAGTTCAGTACAAACCGCCGGTAGTATCCTGTGTGACCTAAGAAGCATTGAACTCCCCTGTAATTACTTGGGGGTGGGAGGTCCACGATAAAGTTGACCTTTGAGAAGTCCGTGGCAATGCCGTTCTTGGACACCACGTGTCCCAAGATGCATCCATGCTTTACCCAAAACTGACATTTCAGGGGGTTGAGGGAGAGACGGTATAAACGACACCGTTCAAAGACCGCGCGGAGTTTTTCGAGATGTTGGTTCTAGGCCGAATGGATACATAGGTCATCGACGAAGACCTCTAACTCCTTGCGAAGCCTTGAATATGGTGCACATGAGGCATTGAAAGGTGGCGGGGGCATTGGTTAGCCCGAATGGCATGACTATGTATGCAAAGATACCCCACTCAGTGGTGAAGGCGGTCTTGTGCCTATCCGCAAGGTGCACTTGCACCTGATTGTATCCCGAGAAACCATCCAGGAAACTGTAGGCTTCCTTACCTGCCACCCTCTCAAGCATGTGCTCGGTGTACGGTAAGGGGTAGTTGTCTCTCTTTGTCGCGGCGTTTACTTTCTTGTAATTGACGCACACTCGAATCTTGCCGTTTTTCTTCATCACAATGACTATGGGTGACACCTAGTCCGTGTGCTCAATTTCGTAAATGAATCCGACTCTCATCAACTTGTCAATTTCCTCCTTGACAGCATGGGCGTGCTTTGGATTCATGGGGTATGGTCGCTGCTTGACCGGCGTTGCATCCGTTGTCATGGGTATGTTGTGAGTCACAACACTCGGATCTACCCCTCGTAGCTCATCTAAAGACCAAGCAAACACATCCCGGTACTCCCGTAAAAGAGTGATAAGGATGGATTCTTCCTCCGTGGTCAAGTCCTCGGCAATGAACACTGGTCGGGGTGTTTCCCGTTCCAGGGCTAGGTTTACCTCCTTGACCTTGGCTGGCCCTTCGATGGGTTCGTGGGTTTGCCCTTGGCGCTTGGCACTTAGCAGAACCACCACCCTGTCCCCTCTTTTGAATTTCAAAAAGCGCTTAGGGAGGTCTTGTGGCTTCCTTTGTTCCTCTGATCGCGCATCGTTCGGATGCTTGGCTTTACTCTGCCGTAACCGTCTGCGCCTCAGGTGGATGGGTAAGTCTCCCTTGGTGCGTCTGGTCATGGGTGGCCTAGGGATTTCTGGGTCATCCTCTGAAGTAACTTCAGATTCAGAGTCGAATTCCCCATTTTCACTAGAGGAGGTGGTCTCCCCTAGCGGCCGCAGTTCGGATGGCGACTCGATTCTATGCATTGCTGCCGTTTTTGGTTGGGTTAGGCCGGCTTGCTTAAAATCCACAGCTCCCATCTATTCCAACCAAGCACGATCGCATTTCGCATACATGACTCCTTGGTCCATTCCAAGGGCCGGCCTCGGCTGCGGTTTAGCATCTGCTCGGATTTTCTCAATCTCTTGCCCTTCAGTGTCATATTCTACGGTGTCCATCTCACCCTCACTTCCTTCATCGAAGGGTTGGAAATCTTCGTATTCGTCACCGGAATCCGCCTCTCTAGACTGCTCATCATCCCCCAAGGCCTGCTCTGCCTCATCTTGTTGGTCAGGGACCAATGCCCAGTTGTATCTGAGATTCAGTTCGTGCACTCTGGTCCACTTTCATTTGGGTTCTTCCAAGAGGTCTTGGAGCGGCTTGAGATTAGCGGCTGCGTTGCGTGCCAGTCGTGTCCGTTAGGTGCCCTAGTATTCCCTGGAGTTCTCTCCTGTTGGTTGGCACTTGGGAGGCGACAGGCTTAGGCCCCGTCATGGAGGCTTGCTGCCATCATGTAGACAGGTGTAGGCTGTGTTTCTCTTGGCTTGCCAACTGTTTTGACAGCCTGCTCGTACGCCTCATGATTTGAGAACGGCAGGTCAAGTGTAGTGAGAACGTGCATCCAATCCCGCTCGTCCTCTAGGCAAGGGATATACTTCATTAAGGACCCATAGGGTTCCTTGTTCTGGGTGGTTCCCTTGAGTAGAGTAGAGATGGCATCCAGGTCGATTGGCGAGGTCCTCCAAGTGTCCATCTCTATTCTCACAGCGTTAGTTCGGTTGCCCAGGAAGATCAGGCTGTTACCCCAGTCTTCGACAACTCTAGCATTGCACATCCAGGGTTGACCCAATAATATATCATAGTCCACTCCCTTCATGACGATAAAGTCGACAGAGAACTGGACTCTTGCAATCTTCACTGGCCAATTCTTCAAGACCCCGAATGGTTTCACTCGCATGCCATTTGCTAGCGTGACGTTAAACCGAGCAGCTTCGATAGGCGGGTTTCCCCACTTCTGTAGCACTGCGTGGTTAAGCACACTGACCCCAGCTCCTGTGTCTACAATCCCCTTTCTCGTTGCGTCCCCCAGGGCTAGGACTGGCAGGACTGCGTGCATTTTCGAGCCCTCCCAGAAGGCGTTGATGTGCAAGGATTTAGGGCCTGAGTGTAGCGTCAAACTTGGTAAGTGCGTTTCCGCATCCTGGTCTTGAGCATTTGCCGGAGCTTGCTTGTGTGGTCTCTCGACCCAATGTTTGAGGTCTTGCCATAGGGTAGAGTGCTGCCTGAGCAGCTCTCCCAGTCCAACCGTTACAGGGGTGGTCAGTAGTGTGGTTAGGAGATTGCTAAACACTCGTCCTTCCCTTTTTTCAGACTGTCCGGGCCAATGGCCACGGCTGTCCTGTGGGTCTGTTATGTCTAGGCTTGGCCTTGACGGCACTGCTTGTGACGTAGCAGCCTCGGCAGACTTAGGTTGGGGTAGCGATAGCGGCGCACTCATGCTGGAGAGATCATCAATCTCATCCTTCGTGATGGGTTCGACATCCTTGAGGTGCTGTTGAGCCTCCCTCACCCGTTCCTTCACCTTTTCTATGGCTTCCAATTGCCGCCTGGGGTGTGGGTATTCCCCTACCTTAGCGCTTTTCTTTTGGGCAGTTTTAGGGGCTGAAGTCTCTGACTTTGCATCTGAGACTTTCTTTCCATGGGGTAAGGTCGTAATGCTGTCGGTTTTTAGTGCGACCTTAGCCTATGATCTCTTATTTTTCCACCTACGGCTCTTCTTTCCTACTAAGGTCACGTCGAGATTGCTAGGTCCTGGCAGAGAGATGCCGGCCTGCTTCATTTGTGCTCGGGTCATCACTCGTAGGGGGCTAGGTGTGGCCTCCCCATCGGGGTTTTCAACACCAAACAGTCCTAGCAGGACAGACGGCAAATTAGCTGAACCAGAAGGCGGCTTCCGTTTTGGGCAGTCTATGAAAAGATGAGTGATTCCGCACTCTACACACCTTTGGTCAGCTTTGTCCCTACTTTGATGTTCTCTTTCTGGGCAGCGTGATGAGACGTGACCGGGATGTCCACACGTCCAACAAGTGACTGGATCCTGTGGCTGCCCTCCCAGGCCTCTACCCCGTCCTCGTCCTAATGTCATGCGAGAAGTAAGGGTATATGTAGGTTTCTTCGTCACTGGGCTCCTCTACGTAGTGCACGGGAGCATCGCTCGGTGGGTGGGTCACGTAGGGACCAGGCGGTCTAGGAATACTGGTAGGATTTATGTCCAGCCTAGGGACCGCTGGCTTCATGTCGTTAGGTGCTGGTAGGGCAAGCAGGGCTCCCCTTTTGTAGAATGGCTGTGGCCTGTTAGCCGGGTAGAGCTGGCCGTAGGGTTGCGTGTATGGTAGTCTTCGTGGTAGTCTACAGTGTGCAGCATCATGGCCCAACCTTCCACAGTTAGCACAGGGTCTTGACCTAGGGTCTTGACATTCTTCTGGCAGCTGGTTTCCTCCACAGTATACGCACTGGAAGTGCGGACGCGTAGGTCGCCTTAACATGTCTTGTATTTTGGCCAGTTCTGTCTTGACCTCGGCCAAGCTGTGGTCCGTCTCGGCGGCCTTCCCCTTATCTTGGGATGATGCGTTGGATCGCTCCTCGCTAGAGGTTGGCGTTCATTCTAAACTCTGTGGGTTGATTTCTTCTGGGTTCGAGCTCTTGGAGCTCCGCTCTTTCAGCTGATCATCGACCCTAATGGCTTCCTCAAAAACCCTAGCCACCACGTTCCGTTGCAAGCTCGAGTTGCCTGCTAGTGCCTTGTACAATTCTTCATCCCGAATCCCGCTGATGAATACGGTTGACACTGCCCTGTCAGTCGGTCTTTCGCCCAAGGGGATTCTCTTAAGGATGCTTCTCACGTGGGTCACATAGTCGCGGATGCCCTCCCTCTCCTTCTGCTTGACGTTCATCAGGCGCACTAGCAGGTTGTCAGAGTATCCGGGTTCGGCAAACCTCTTGACAAAAAGGTCCTTGAGGTTATTGAAGTTGGCCCGTTCTATAGCATCTAGGCTCGTATACCACGTCCTACCCTTATCACTTAAGCAGAGTCCGAATGCTTGCGAACGTTGGGCTTGGTCGTTGAGGTCATTGGCTTCGCAGACCTGCTCAAACTGCTCGACAAAGCTATACGGGTTGTCCGGTGGCTAGTACTTGTCGAGTTGCTTAGTGACGATAGGTATTTTGGCTTGGCTCTTTGAACCCTGGTTTGGCCCTAGTCCTGCAAGTAGCGAGGTTGCTAGCACAGTGGCATTTTGTTCCACCGCGGTGTTATCGAGAAGCCGTTTCATGAGGAGCTCACCCAGCGTCAGGTCTTCCTCGAGTGCTCTTTCTTGGTTTGTCCGGTTTCGGCCAGCCAAGTTCAGCACTCGCTCCACCTCATGCAGCTCCATGCTTTGCCTTAGGCTCCTGGCTTGTTGGTCCCTATTGTATTCTGCTATGCCCTGCAATGCCTTGCGGGCTAGCCTCCTCTCCTCCTTTAGGTCCGCAATGATTGCCTCTGCCGTCCTGCAACGGTGTTCGTACCTGGCATGCGCATGGTAACTGCTCACCATTTTCTGTATGGCTTCCGGAAATGTGCTAGCATCTAGCTCCCCTGCAAACCGATGATCTGAACCTCCCTCTATCATGGTGGGATCCTTGCGCCTGGTTGTAGGTCAGATCCTTGTCGTTGTCGTTCCTTGCTTGATCCTACCTTGTGGTATGCGCATTTGCTTACCCCTGGGTCTTCTCCTAGTGGTGGGTTTTTTGGGCAATTTATCTGAGTGAGTTCTTTTTAATTTTTGAATGCAGTGCTCAACTTAGGGTCACTCGTGAGTGTGTTGTTCCTCGTAAACTCGTGCTCAATCAGGCTTTCAACTTTCCTAAGTGTTCTTCAAGTGCGGAAATTCAATCAGAGTGCTGTGAGTGATTCCCTGGCGTCTTACTCACTCTTGCTCGTTTTGGGCCTGCCAGGCTTTACTACTCTAGTCCTAGCCGCCTTACGGGTCCCAGCGTCCTATGCTGCTTCCTGTTGCTCACGTGGGGGTGGGTCACTGAGGGAGTGCCCCAGTGTGTCCCTGGATGGGTCAGGTTTTGTTTTGGTTTGACTCTGGGAATCGGATGTCCAATTTACCAGTGGTCCGATTGTGGGGATCGGACTAGGTATGTCAGGGCGAAGTGGGGGTCTTAAGGTCCGCGTGTCCGATTCTCAAGAGTCGGACGGGCGAGTGTGCGAGGAATCGGTCTGATTCTAGGCAGTCCGATTCTAGGCGGTTCGATCAGACCGGGTGATCCGATTCTTACTGGTCCGATTATGGATGGGTTCGATTCTAGGAATCGGATCGGACATGGTCCGACTGGTGACATATATTACTTCGTCCGATCGGACAGGGTGGGTCTGAGTCAGAGCGTCCGAATGGTCCGAGCGGTCGAGTGGGACAAATTGGTTCGAGTGTCCAATTCTAAAAATCGGACGGTGGGTCCAAGTGCCATTTGGCACATCCGATCAGACTAGTTGGTCCGAGCCTAGTGATTGGACGGGTCGTTTCGATTGAACGGTTGTCCGAGTGTCCGATTCTGGGAATCGGACACTGGGTCGGACGTCTGATTCCGTCGGTCCGATGAGTTGAGCACACCGATTTTCTCGATTTTCACTAGAAGTATTATCCTATTGGTCGTGCGATTAAGCCGCGACAGAGTTGAAGTGGGGCGGAGGAGATCGGTTACCTGTAGTCGCCGAATGCGATGTCCTCCTAGCTCTGGTCGATCGGCGGACGGCTACCCAGCTCGCTTACTCTCTCACTCTCTATCTCTCTCACTCTCCCTTGGTTGGAAATGGGGTCCTCTTGCCCTCCCAGAGTTTATACCCTGCTAGTTCTACCCTACACACTACAGGTTCCTTCCTTGGCATTTCCTATGCCGTTACCTTGCATCTACTCCATTTTCCCTTCGTTTCCTGTGGTTTCCCCCTATTTCACAGCAGTAGTCCTCTGCCTCTTTGTGTGTGATTTCCTACTGCTAATCTATTCTAAACACATCCTGAATCGAAAGCAAAACACTGAACTAATTTCTCCATGTTTTCCAGTCATTAATAACCAGATTGTTCCAAAATACTTACCTGTTCTGAAGATCAAAAACACCTGACTTCCTACCTATCTCAAGCTCCGTTTTAGGGTGAATGCCCTACTTCGATGCTCGATATGAGGCGTGCGAGTGCTCAAGGCTTGAATCCGTTGGTCCCGGCAACGGAACCAAAATGTGGGAGCTTTCACTCAACCGCCAAGACCCACGGACCGCTTATTATTTCAAGTGTTCCAAGCGAGCTCTCATGGCTATCTCTCACCTAGCCGACGCACCGTCGATCCTACAAATGCAGTGAACTTACCTTGATGCTCGATCGAGTACCCTCCTCTCTCTCACACTCCAGTAGCTCCACGATTCTCGATGCTAGCTCAAGCATCCTCAAGCCTCCTCCATCTCCAAGCTCCATCCTCCATAGCCGCGCACGCAAGAGAAGAGAAGAGAAGAGAAGAGGAGAAGGGGAGAGGGGATGGTGAAGAGCTTCACCCTCTTGATTCCTCACTCTCACACACACTCACTCCCTCACACTCTCACACTCCCTCTCTCAAGAGCACACACAAGCAAGAAGGAGAGAAGAAGAGAGGAAGAAGAAGACTAGTTTTGCCACACCAAAGAATGAGCTCTTCATTCACTTTTCAACTTTATATACAAAACCCTACTTCCCTTTTGGGCGGTCATCCCCTTTTTCCCTTTTTTACATGGCCGGTCATAGCCTAGGCCCTGTTTTCCATTGTCCTTTTATCTTCCTTGTTTCCTTTTCACTACCCTTCTATATTTACAAATCGCATGGGTGAGAGCCCGGCACTCTTTTATAAGATTTTAGGGTACGCTTTTTATGTGCCTTTCCCTTTTCGTGGTTGCCTTGGCCTTTAACGGTTGTCCTTGCGCTTTTGGCCTTTTCTCATTTTTTTCCTTCCGTCGGGTTACCTTTTTTCCGACTTTGCCCTGCGTCTTTTCCACTTTCTTTCGCTCTCTTCGTGTTGGGGTTAACAGTCATCTAATTTTTTATGGGTGATTTATTGAATCATTTACAAAAGTAGCTTTACCTTTATTAGTTCTGGTTAAAAAGAATCAAGCTCATGATTGGGATTCAACATGCCAAACTACCTTTGAGAAACTAAAAGCTAAGTTGATTTAAGACCCAATTTTGGTCTCAACTGATTGGACTAAAGAGTTTCATATTCATGCCAATGGTTCAATGGATACAGTGGGAGTTTTTTTATGCCAAGAAAATGATAATAACCATTACAAGATATAGGCCTTCTACCGACGTTGATAGCAATGAAAATATAAATAACAAAATTTTCCCCTGTCGTCGCAAAAAGCGTCGTTATTGGCGACGCCATAGAATAGTCGATATCAACGTCGTTATCAACATCCCTATTTGACACTGATAGCGACGTTGATAATGACGCTCTGCGACGCTAATAATGACGCATGCAGGTAAATTTGTGATACTAATAGCAACGGCAACAGGGAAAAAAAATTTGTGGCAGAGCAGGTTTATGCACTGTGTACAATGCTCATGTAAACAAAAACAAAGTGTATTGAGATCATAACACTGATACATGAAATAAATACATGATCACATAATGAAAGCGACTGGTACAATCATGACAAGATATCACTACTATATAGAAAATGTCTACATAGATTAGGCGACCAAAAAAGAAGGGTGTGTGATCTCCAGGGATTCAAGGGTGAGCTACATATCCTCGCCATCCGAAAGCTCATCCCGTCGCAAAGAAGCATCAAACACACTCTGCAAAAAAAGAAATAATAACACATCAGTCCACCATACAATAATGCATTCTAATTAAACATGGCAACTACGGACAAGAAAGATGAGTGACTTACAGGGCCGTCGTGTCTATACAATCGGTCAATCTATGCAGTGAGACCATGCCTCTCTGCATATCGAGTCTCAAGGCCGGTCGTTGCGAGTTGTAATGCCATTGTCTCTGAATCTCGCCATCTAATCTGGAGTCATGCACGTGAAGATATCCTGCAACTCCTCATCGCTCATCCCTCAACTCATCCTGAAAATGTCAACTGCACAGATAAAAAATGATGTTAGCATTATCAATTTAAAACATACAAATGTAACGTGTCCACTAGAATCCTATAGGACACGTCTTGGCAGTCCATCGGAAAGGCTGTCTAGAGAACTCCACCCGGCACTCCCGTGGAATGTTACGGGTTTTGCAATCTAGGTCTCCCCGTGTCTGCCACGTAGCGGAAGTGTCCTGGCCGTTTCCCACTTAGGATCGACTGGAATTAAGGTTTTCCTGTTTGGTCATTAACTAACAGCAGCTAGCGTCAGACCCGATCGAACTACTTTACGCAGAAACGCCCGGTCTGAAGCGGATTCATGCCGCACTTGGTTCAAGAAGAATTGGAAACGAGAGGGATGCAAGGCTCGACCTCTCTACCATAAGGCATAGTCCCATTCCGTTCCCCTAAAACAGCGTGAATCGGGTAATAGGTAATTCTAAGTCATCGTTCTCGTTATTTGTTTTGGTGATGCTGATCATCCCTCTGTTCGTCGAGGACTTTGAGAAAAGTTCCCGGCTAACCGGGACCACCCATCCATAGGACGGACCCATGGCCCATCCTCCGCACTTTCCTCGGTTTGTTTTAGTTATGTAATTACCTAACACATTAATTTGACATATAACAACCAGCTTCTTTGATTAGCCCTGTTAAGCACTGGTTCCTTCACGTAATCTTATCACGTGACATAGAAAAACAATATCAAACAACTTCTTTATTATCATAACCTTATTTTATCTTTGAAATACAGAGGTTCCGCCCGTAGGCTTGTTCATAATCCGCCCGAAGGCTATCCAGTAATCCACCAGGGATCACTATTCCAAGCTTCTGCCCGTAGACTAGTATGCGGGCCTCGGGATCCAATCCCGAGTCACGTTAGCCTCTTGTGCAGGACCCGAAAGGCGAGGGATTTACGGCCAGAGCCCCCCCTGGCACCCAAGCGTCCTCTTGGTCCAAGTAGAGCTCAACGGAAAGACCTCACACGGCGGGTTCGGTCCACATTCTCGGCGCGGTCAACAACCCCCTTGGTTAGGGTCAGGCAGGCAGTCGGGGGTAACTGAGCTGCCACTCCCTTCAGGCCTTCAACCTGAAGCATTTATATATCTTTCATCCTTTAGTTCCTTGAACAAACAATGCAAACAGTGCTTTCTAAACTGTTACAAGCACAATCAATTCCAGTGGACGTTTAGTTGGCAAACTGTTAAGGAGTGACTCCTTCTCTCCCAATGCATCCCGCATTCGATCCGGAATCAATTGCAACTTGGCAAGATTCCTATCGTCCTTGGGTTAGGGTCATACCCTGTCAATACCTTAGGTTTTATTAATAGTAGATTCCGGCGGCTATGTCGCTTTAATCATTTGCGCCGAGCAATTACTTAACTTCCCTTAACTTGGCAAATTTTTCCCTTAATGAGGGCGATGTAACAGGATGACTACCCATCCCTTTTCAAGTTAAACTTACGCAAGAACTTGCCAACCTCATTCCAAGGAATGGCAAAACTTTCTTACGATCAAACCACAAGGCTATGCGACGTTGCAACTAGTTGCACAAGTGTCGCCTCCATTCCAAGAGATCATTTCACCTATTGAATGGCATTTTCTGGACACGGAATTATCTTCAGACGAGAAGCAGTGTTTAGGGCATCTTTTTACCCATCCCATCCCTAATTTCACTAGATCGACAACGTTTAGTCCTAGGGTTCCAACTCAATTCGAGTCTCATCATTTTGAGCGATTGGTCCTTAAGGTAGGAACCCTAGATTATTGTTTGCATGAGCATCCAATTAACTCAACATTTTGGGAATGTGGTTAGGACTATTGGGCATGAAGGTTTCGACTTAGCGACAATTGGAAAACTTGGCCGAATCCTTAACGTGCTAATTCCCTAGTTAGTGTTTGGGGTATCTATCGTATTGACTGAACCATGCCCATACGAATCCTTTGCGGCTAGGTGATTTGGATAATTCACTATGCTTGTTTCGCGACAAGGATGAATCCTTCCCTAGAGACAATAAACTAGATCTAAAGAAGAAAAATGGTTTCGACTACCACAATACATGTAAACATGCGACTCACTCTATCTTTTATTGGTAAAGTAAAAATACATGATAAGCTGGATACCAACTTTCTTAGGACCTACTAGGACTTACTTCAAATAATCATGACTACTACCTTGTTATCTACTTTTAGAATCTCATGCTTTGTTTAAATTCTGCAACCTTTCCCAAATGCAACACTTGATGAATGAATTTGAAGCACGATGAAAGTGCAACATGCAACCCTTTCATAACTACAACGTAGTTAAATGGGATTATTGTAGAGTTAGTGTTGGTATATTCTTTCTTGCAAGCACACGCCACATGCCAATCCATAGATTCATTTTTTTGATACACCACCATTACTTTTCGGATAACCTTCTACGGTGTTAACAACTTTTCCCCATGAACCATTACAATAAAGATTTTTCCTAAATTGCGACATATGCTTATTCTTTCCATGACTAGTCAAAAATACACTTAATAACTTCAACCATAGAATGATAAGCGGTAGGTGTTCTAGGCTTGCTAATTTGAAGTGCATGATAAGGCAACATAATACTAAGGTCTTACGATGGATAGACAACTCACGTTCATCATATTGAAAATGTTAATAGCTCCATTTCATGTCATGAAATAATTCTAGTAATCGATCAAATAGACAAATTTTCCTCAATTGCCTTTTAATTTGGCTTGGTACATTTAAACATACCTAGGTGCTTTCATTTCATAACTTTATAGATGCATGATATGCACGGACCCTTTATCTATATTTTATCGAATGTACTATTAACACTACCGACGAATTAATGACAACGTAGAATGAATTTCCCTATGGAGTTAAGCGTATTTTAAAACATCTCTTCATGTGGAAATATATTTACGGAACCTGGATTTGTGGATCCGCGGTGATATCCACGTGTAAGTCCGGGGAAGAACCTCCCGCAGGTGCGCCTTGCGTCTTCTTGGGAGCCATTATAGACGTGATTATGGACTCCGCAGATTCCCTCTATCCTTTACTCTTGCTTTTTGAGACGGCTAGGAGGTCGATACCTTCTCCTCGCGTAGGACTAGGAGTTTCCCGAACCCGTTTTTTAAAACTGAGAGGCCCGCATAGGATCAAGGCCTATGGCCTTAAACCTTAGAAGCTTCTAAGAAGCTTCTGGGCAACAGCAGCCACGTCGGGGGGGGGGGGGTGTCCCAATGATTGGGAAGGAGGTCGTGGTCAAGGCGAGGATGGGCGGCGGCCTGGGGCCTTCAGCAAGGTGGCGGCGTCCTGGTGGCGGCAGCAGTCGATGGTCCGGCAGCCCTTGGCGGCGTTTTGTCAATACGGCAGCTTCCCTCCTCCTTCAATCCCACCAACATGGCAGCCTCCCTTCGTCTGTCCAATCCTTCTTCCCCTTCGATCCCACCAGCACGGCGGCAGCTTCTCCCTCACACAGCACGGTCCCCCTCTCCCCTTCGTAACGGATGTTTTTATAGGCATGGGGGGGGGGAGAAGGCCTCCACCACGTGGCCCCCTTGCATGGGTTCCCCCCCTCCCATGCAGGCCACGACTTTCATATCCCATCCCCCCCACACTCCCTTTTCTCCAGTCGTGCATCGGCTGGGGAAAAAGGGATAGAAAATAAAAAAATTTGCCTTAAATATTCAAATTGCCCTTCCCAAGAGGGTGTTTTTGTGAGACTAGCGGTTTCGAACTTTCGGGTTTGATTTACCAACGCGGAGGACCCCATTTCTCGCGTGCGGGTCACACATTACACCGCCAATAATTTCAATACAAGAGATAACCTTTGCACAAGGTTTACGTCGTGTGGGGGACGTCAATATTCACGGGTGGGAATATTACATTCTCTCCCCCTTAGAAGAATCGAGATGTCCTCATCTCGAGATAAACTGGGGATATTGAAGATTGAGAGAGTTTTCATCCATCCAGGTAGCATCCTCTTCGGGATAATCTTTCCACTGGACGAGGCATTCTTTCAAGGTTCTAGATCTCAATTGTCTCTCCCTAACATCTAAAGTCTTTTCCAGTCTTAGTTCAAGGACTCCTTGACTAGGCATTACAATTTGTTGGTCATCGAGTACATGATTAGGGTTGGGCACATATTTTTTTAAGAGACTAATATGGAATACATTGTGAACTTTTAGGTTATCCGGAAGTTGCAATTTATAAGCATTGGGTCCCAGGCATTTGAGGATTCTATACGGCCCACAATACCTTGGACTTAGCTTCTTGCATTGTCCTAGAGATAGAGAACTCCTTTTTGGGCGTACACGAATGAAGACCATGTCTCCTTCTCCGAAGACCCTCTCTTGGCGTTTCAAATCCGCATATGCCTTTTGTCTATCTTTGGCTGCTTGTATGTCTTGTCTTATTGACCTTATTTGGTCATCCATGTCCTCCAACATTTGCCTTGAAGCTTCCACTCTTAGGGTAGGATCAGAAAAATTTAGGGGACTTCGGCAATCATGACCATACAATGACTGGAAAGGGGTCATTTGAATGCTCTGCTGGTAAGAAGCATTGTAGGCAAATTCTACTAACGGCAAGTACTGAATCCACCTCTTCGGCTCTCGACAGCAGTAAGCCCTAAGCATATCCTCAATGATTTGATTTACTCGCTCTGTTTGTCCATCCGTTTGGGGATGGTAGGTGGTGCTAAAACAGAGTTGAGTTCCAATAGCTTGAAAGATAGCTCTCCAGAAGTGTGAAGTGAAGAGAGAATCTCGATCGCTAATGATCCTTCTAGGTAACCCATGTAACTTGAATATCTCCTTGATAAAGACTCTTGCAATGTCGGAGGCTTTATAGTTTGTCTTTACTGGAATCAAGTGTGCAACCTTAGTAAGCATGTCAACTACAACCATAATGGAGTTGTATCCTCATTGGACTTGGGGTAAGCCCACCACAAAATCCATACTGATGAATTCCCATTTCATCTGGGGAATATCAAGTGGTTGCAATTTCCCTGGCATCATGACATGTTCAGCCTTGATACGTTGGCAAGACAAACATTCAGTGACATATTTGAGAACGTCACCTTTAAGCCTCTCCCAATGGTAGCTCTTCCTAACTGCGTTAAGAGTTTTTGCATAGCCAGGATGTCCTGCGAAAGGGGAATCATGAGCTTCCCATAATATCTTCTGCTTAAGTGACTGGCTTGTTGGTATACATAGCCTTGTTCTGTAGTAAATAAGTCCATTGTCAATAGAAAATTCATGATACTTGGCCTGTAACTTCAGATTCTGATCCTTGGTAGATATTTCTTTTATCATTGCTTGGTAGGCTAAGTCATGGCATGCTTCCTCTCTAGCTAGTTCGAGTATAGGGTTGCTTGGCATAGATACCTTTGTAGCCAGAGATCTGGCCGTTGATGGATTCTGTAAGATTAGGGAATTTAGGAATGCCTTGCGACTGAGTGCATCGGCAACTACATTCTCTTTCCCTGGACGATACTTGATTTCAAAATCATACTCCTCCAATACTTCAATCCATCGACGTTGCCTCATGTTGAGCTCGTTCTGGGTAAAAATCCATTTGAGACTCTTATGATCGGTTACTAGAGTAAACCTGTTACCCAACAGGTAATGTCTCCAAAGCTTTAGAGCATGGATGATAGCTAATAACTCCAGATCATGCGTGGCATAATTCTTTTCATGACTCTTCAATTTCCTTGAAGAATATGCTACTGGATGACCTTCCTGCATAAGTACACACCCCAAGGCAAGAATGCTAGCATCAGTTACTACCTCGAACTCCTTATTGAGGTCAGGAAGTTTCAGAATAGGTGCTGATATCAAACATTGCTTCAATTGATCGAAGCTATTTTGCTCGGGAGTTGACCATGTAATAGAAGTCTGCTTCTTTAGTAAGTCGGTAAGAGGTGCTGCAATCAAAGCATAGTTTTTGATAAAGACCCTATACCATCCTGTCAAGCCAAGGAAGCTACGTATTTCTTTGACGGATACTGGTACTGGCCATTCAAGCACATCTCTGACTTTGGCTGGGTCTACTGATATCCCTTCTGATGATACTATGAATCCTAGATATTCAATCTGACGTTTGAAGAATGCACACTTCTTCATTTTTGCATACAGCTTATGAGACCTCATTGTCTCAAGGACAATCCGAAGTTGAGGTTCATGATCTTCTTCCTGTTTAGAATAGACTAAAGTGTCATCGAAGAAGACAAGCACAAAATCATCAAGATATGGTCTAAAAATATCCTGCATTAGTCTATTGAAGGTGGCAGGTGCATTTGTAAGCCCGAATGACATAACCAAAAATTCAAAGTGCCCATATCTTGTATTGAAGGCCGTTTTTGGAATATCTTCATCCTTGATCCTGATTTGATAGTAACCTGACCTGAGATCAATTTTGGAGAAGATCTTTGCACCTTGAAGACGATCAAGAAGCTCATCTATTCTAGGAATAGTTTACTTATTCTTGACTGTTGATTGATTCAACCCACGGTAATCAATACATAGTCGAAGTGTCCCATCTTTCTTTTTCTGGAATAGTACTGGAGCTCCCCATGGTGAGTTGCTAGGCCGGATGTAACCCTGATCTAACAGTTGCTTGAGTTGTTCTTTCAACTCAATAGCTTCCGGAATGGACATTCTATAAGGTCTCTTTGCAATTGGCGCAGCTCCAGGTATTAGCCTTATTTCATGATCAACTTCTCTTGGAGGTGGAAGTTCAGTTAATTCCTTAGGGAATACGTCAGCGTATTCTTTTAGCCAAGAGGGTCCCTCATGAGACTCTTGCTTTTGATCTAACTTGTTGAGTTTGATCAAGTAAACAGGTAATCCTTTCCTAACCCCTTTTATGATCTGCGATACTTTGGCTAACTGGATCCTTGGCACTCCCGCTTCACCTTGAGTCGTAACAAACTCTCTTTCAGAGTTTCGAAAGGAAACTTGACCCTTTCCACAGTGGATGTGGGCGTCATTAGGCTTAAGCCAATCCATCCCGAGTAGACACTCATGGATACCTAAGTTCATGACTCTGAATTTGACTGAGGTTTTCTTTCCTCCCAGATAGAACTCCTCCTTAGCAGTTTGCCTGGTACAAGTTACCTCATGACCGTTTGCCAATTCCACAAGTAGGGTAGGTGCTACTACTGTGGCTATTCCTAATCTCTTAGCACACGCTGGTGAGATAAAGGAATGTGTACTGCCACAATCAATCAAGGTTTTGAAACCTTTACCTTGATAGTCCGACGGTGTTTGAATCACCGAGAACTGGCGATTCGGCCCCTTCTTGTGTAAAGCGGCATGGACTGTCGCTCTTTCGAATTCCGCTTCCATAGTCGGATCTTCCCCTTCTTCTGCTTCACATCTTTGCCTATTGGTAATGCAGGCAGTTCTTCCTCTTCCACGGGTGGCGGCTCCTTGACCGCGGCCTGCACCTTGACTGTGTCCCTCGCTGAGCTTGGGACATTGCCTTTTGAAGTGACCGAGTTCATTGCAGTGGAAACATCGGAGGTTTCGGCCATTACTGTGAGTAGGAACAAAGTTATTGACGTTATTTGTCCTTGCTTTCTTCCTTTGTCCCTGATTGTGGCCTTGAACTCTCTTAACTTGGGGTTTGAATGCCCCTCTGTTCGGGTCGCTATAAGACCAATTCTTGTTACCCCTCGGTCTAGCTTGCACTTCCTGAATTATAGGTGCCGCTCGAATGAGTGCATCCTGAAGATCTGATGGACGCATAGATTCGAGACGAGTATTTACAGGTGGATTTAAGCCCGCGCAAAATTTGGACACCTGCTGTGTTGTGTCCATTTGTGGCGCATATTTTAAGAGTGAGACAAATTTAGAGTAGTATGCGTTAAGGGTGAGTCCTAACTGTTTTAACTCATAGAACTCATTCATCTTCTGTGTGCGATATGCAGGCGGCAAATATCTCCCCTGCACGGCTTGCTTTAACTTCTCCCAGGTAACGGACCCCTCTGAAATCCCTTGATCCCTGCACCATTGTTTCCACCATAGTCTGGCTTCACCGGTGAGTTTTAATTTGGCGAGCATGGCTTGATTGGTGGGAGCAGTACCAGCTACTTCGAAGTAATCCTCCATAGATTCAATCCAAATCTCAGCATCCGACTGGACGAATCTGCCTCTCCCGTCAAACTCGGGTGGCTTTATCTGTTTGAGGAGGAACTTCTTCTCTTGGATCACAGTAGTACTTGATGTAGGGGGCGAATTTGGACCCTGTTCCTGGGGTTGTTCCTGGGTAAAAGTTTTCTTAACATTATTGTATGATAATTGACATTAACTTATTTTTAGTTCATCTATCTCGTAAATCATGAAGCTACTTAATTTTCCGTAACAACCCTGATGCACAATCGGATATTGATAAAAGAAGTCCTTATTTATATTTACGTGGGCGTAGCCTTATACAACATCTCATGTGATGATACTCCAATCATTACATTTAGTTTGGGGAGAACAACATTGTATTGGATTTATCTACAGGAACTGTGTAATAGTAGGGTTTTGGGTCATGAATCTTTAGGAATCGATAAATCATCGGAAGTTCAGGATATCCTTTCCGCTGGAATCCATACTTCCCATGGCGGCCCAACACCTTAATCCCGTCAGCTGGGATTACACGGGTTAATTCCTCATATACATATGAGTTCAATTCAACCCTCTGACCTTGAATATGCAAAATCGAATTTGCGTGAGCTTCCACAAAAATGAACAGCTTCACGACTTTCAAGTCTTCCAACCACTTGATCCTCTTTAGGTTGGTTTGTAGATAAGCGAACCGGTGGGCAGCTATGTAGTAGATTCCTGAAGACCCAGTCCATCTTCGTTCTATATATAAAGGTGATGAGTTATAAATCTGCTCCAGGATGTTCATCATTTCAATTCTCTGCCTATAATGCGGAGAATGCATTGCAGTCATAAACATGATCCGGAACACCAAAAACTTGTTCAACGCTTCATAGTTCTGCAAGACAGTATTGAAGATGAGGAAATGTTTGGACAGCAACAATTTCTTTACTTCATTTTATTGAGATCTCACGAAAACAATTCCGTTGTTGGTCGGCTCTGATACCAACTGTAACGTGTCCACTAGAACCCTATAGGACACGTCTTGGCAGTCCATCGGAAAGGCTGTCTAGAGAACTCCACCCGGCACTCCCGTGGAATGTTACGGGTTTTGCAATCTAGGTCTCCCCGCGTCTGCTACGTAGTAGAAGTGTCCTGGCCGTTTCCCACTTAGGATCGACCGGAATTAAGGTTTTCCTGTTTGGTCATTAACTAACAGCAGCTAGCGTCAGACCCGATCGAACTACTTTACGCAGAAACGCCCGGTCTGAAGCGGATTCATGCCGCACTTGGTTCAAGGAGAATGGGAAACGAGAGGGATGCAAGGCTCGACCTCTCTGCCATAAGGCATAGTCCCATTCCGTTCCCCTAAAACAGCATGAATCAGGTAATAGGTAATTCTAAGTCATCGTTCTCGTTATTTGTTTTGGTGATGCTGATCATCCCTCTGTTCGTCGAGGACTTTGAGAAAAGTTCCCGGCTAACCGGGACCACCCATCCATAGGACGGACCCATGGCCCATCCTCCACACTTTCCTCGGTTTGTTTTAGTTATGTAATTACCTAACACATTAATTTGACATATAACAACCAGCTTCTTTGATTAGCCCTGTTAAGCACTGGTTCCTTCACGTAATCTTATCACGTGACATAGAAAAACAATATCAAACAACTTCTTTATTATCATAACCTTATTTTATCTTTGAAATACAGAGGTTCCGCCCGTAGGCTTGTTCATAATCCGCCCGAAGGCTATCCAGTAATCCACCAGGGATCACTATTCCAAGCTTCTGCCCGTAGACTAGTATGCGGGCCTCGGGATCCAATCCCGAGTCACGTTAGCCTCTTGTGCAGGACCCGGAAGGCGAGGGATTTACGGCCAGAGCCCCCCCTGGCACCCAAGCGTCCTCCTACTCCAAGTAGAGCTCAACGGAAAGACCTCACATGGCGGGTTCGGTCCACGTTCCCGGCGCGGTCAACAACCCCCTTGGTTAGGGTCAGGCAGGTAGTCGGGGGTAACTGAGCTGCCACTCCCTTCAGGACTTCAACCTGAAGCATTTATATATCTTTCATCCTTTAGTTCCTTGAACAAACAATGCAAACAGTGCTTTCTAAACTGTTACAAGCACAATCAATTCCAGTGGACGTTTAGTTGGCAAACTGTTAAGGAGTGACTCCTTCTCTCCCAATGCATCCCGCATTCGATCCGGAATCAATTGCAACTTGGCAAGATTCCTATCGTCCTTGGGTTAGGGTCATACCCTGTCAATACCTTAGGTTTTATTAATAGTAGATTCCGGCGGCTATGTCGCTTTAATCATTTGCGCCGAGCAATTACTTAACTTCCCTTAACTTGGCAAATTTTTCCCTTAATGAGGGCGATGTAACAGGATGACTACCCATCCCTTTTCAAGTTAAACTTACGCAAGAACCTGCCAACCTCATTCCAAGGAATGGCAAAACTTTCTTACGATCAAACCACAAGGCTATGCGACGTTGCAACTAGTTGCACAAGTGTCGCCTCCATTCCAAGAGATCATTTCACCTATTGAATGGCATTTTCTGGACACGGAATTATCTTCAGACGAGAAGCAGTGTTTAGGGCGTCTTTTTACCCATCCCATCCCTAATTTCACTAGATCGACAACGTTTAGTCCTAGGGTTCCAACTCAATTCGAGTCTCATCATTTTGAGCGATTGGTCCTTAAGGTAGGAACCCTAGATTATTGTTTGCATGAGCATCCAATTAACTCAACATTTTGGGAATGTGGTTAGGACTATTGGGCATGAAGGTTTCGATTTAGCGACAATTGGAAAACTTGGCCGAATCCTTAACGTGCTAATTCCCTAGTTAGTGTTTGGGGTATCTATCGTATTAACTGAACCATGCCCATACGAATCCTTTGCGGCTAGGTGATTTGGATAATTCACTATGCTTGTTTCGCGACAAGGATGAATCCTTCCCTAGAGACAATAAACTAGATCTAAAGAAGAAAAATGGTTTCGACTACCACAATACATGTAAACATGCGACTCACTCTATCTTTTATTGGTAAAGTAAAAATACATGATAAGCTGGATACCAACTTTCTTAGGACCTACTAGGACTTACTTCAAATAATCATGACTACTACCTTGTTATGTACTTTTAGAATCTCATGCTTTGTTTAAATTCTGCAACCTTTCCCAAATGCAACACTTGATGAATGAATTTGAAGCACGATGAAAGTGCAACATGCAACCCTTTCATAACTACAACGTAGTTAAATGGGATTATTGTAGAGTTAGTGTTGGTATATTCTTTCTTGCAAGCACACGCCACATGCCAATCCATAGATTCATTTTTTTGATACACCACCATTACTTTTCGGATAACCTTCTACGGTGTTAACAACTTTTCCCCATGAACCATTACAATAAAGATTTTTCCTAAATTGCGACATATGCTTATTCTTTCCATGACTAGTCAAAAATACACTTAATAACTTCAACCATAGAATGATAAGCGGTAGGTGTTCTAGGCTTGCTAATTTGAAGTGCATGATAAGGCAACATAATACTAAGGTCGTACGATGGATAGACAACTCACGTTCATCATATTGAAAATGTTAATAGCTCCATTTCATGTCATGAAATAATTCTAGTAATCGATCAAATAGACAAATTTTCCTCAATTGCCTTTTCATTTGGCTTGGTACATTTGAACATACCTAGGTGCTTTCATTTCATAACTTTATAGATGCATGATATGCACGGACCCTTTATCTATATTTTATCGAATGTACTATTAACACTACCGACGAATTAATGACAACGTAGAATGAATTTCCCTATGGAGTTAAGCGTATTTTAAAACATCTCTTCATGTGGAAATATATTTACGGAACCTGGATTTGTGGATCCGCGGTGATATCCACGTGTAAGTCCGGGGAAGAACCTCCCGTAGGTGCGCCTTGCGTCTTCTTGGGAGCCATTGTAGACGTGATTACGGACTCCGAAGATTCCCTCTATCCTTTACTCTTGCTTTTTGAGATGGCTAGGAGGTCGATACCTTCTCCTCGCGTAGGAATAGGAGTTTCCCGAACCCGTTTTTTAAAACTGAGAGGCCCGCATAGGATCAAGGCCTATGGCCTTAAACCTTAGAAGCTTCTAAGAAGCTTCTGGGCAACAACAGCCACGTCGGGGGGGGGGGAGGGGGGGTCCCAATGATTGGGAAGGAGGTCGTGGTCAAGGCGAGGATGGGCGGCGGCCTGGGGCCTTTAGCAAGGTGGTGGCGTCCTGGTGGCGGCAGCAGTCGATGGTCCGGCAGCCCTTGGCGGCGTTTCGTCAATACGGCAGCTTCCCTCCTCCTTCAATCCCACGAGCATGGCAGCCTCCCTTCGTTTGTCCAATCCTTGTCCCCCTTCGATCCCACCAGCACGGCGGCAGCTTCTCCCTCACACAGCACGGTCCCCCTCTCCCCTTCGTAACGGATGTTTTTATAGGCATGGGGGGGGAGAAGGCCTCCACCACGTGGCCCCCTTGCATGGGTTCCCCCCCTCCCATGCAGGCCACGACTTTCATATCCCATCCCCCCCACACTCCCTTTTCTCCAGTCGTGCATCGGCTGGGGAAAAAGGGATAGAAAATAAAAAAATTTGCCTTAAATATTCAAATTGCCCTTCCCAAGAGGGTGTTTTTGTGAGACTAGCGGTTTCGAACTTTCGGGTTTGATTTACCAACGCGGAGGACCCCATTTCTCGCGTGCGGGTCACGCATTACACCGCCAATAATTTCAATACAAGAGATAACCTTTGCACAAGGTTTACGTCATGTGCGGGACGTCAATATTCACGGGTGGGAATATTACAACAAAGCACGGCAATATAAATCCTAAAAAATTAATCTCACTTAAAATGCATATCTTATGTACCCTTATAAGTGATTAGTCAACGAATTGAGTAAGTGGATGCTCCAAGTATGAATTATCCTATGGTCCCATGTCAATCTCCTGACACAACTCCGCATACACTGGAAGGTCGATAGACATGTCACCACAAAAGAATGAGTCCACCTCGTTCTCAAAGAATTCTTGGACTCCTGTATTTCCATCATTGTTAGCCAATGCTGGCTCATCTACATGCTCCAAGCTTTTGGTGGCCTCCACCCCTTGCAATATCGACCCCACTATTTGCATATTGTCCTCATCTATGCTTGGAACATCGCTTTGATCATATACTCTTGCACTTCGGGGAGCTGAAGGTATAACATACCACCATCGAGGTTATCGGGGGTTTGGATAGAAGATTACCTATTCAGAAACATGTACAAGAGAGATTACACTATTGTGACATGTACCATGTTGTAATACAATTAACAAACAAATGAGTTCATGCACCTGTTCACAATGGGCCAGTAACACAAAGGTGTCGCGTAAATCCGTCCATTTTTTTTCGGAATCTATTTTGAGAAATTCGGATGGACCTCGTCGAACTGTTGCTCCAGCTCCTTCAAGTACCACTTTGAACCACTGCACATCGAATAGTATCATAGAGAAGCTATGATAATGCACCGTAACAATACTTTGCAAGTTTCCAAAATACTCCATCTCATCTATAACCGTGTTTGGATCCGTTGCTCATCGTCGGTTCTCCTGCTCGAACCTTGCCATGATACCAGAGTCCATTGTGGAGCACATTTTGTCAATAGGCTCCATGTAAAAATGCCGTCGGTGTGACCATGCTGCACTATATATTTTGTACTGTACATTGAAACACTCAAATTAGTTGTCGCATATAAAATATATATACACGACAAATCCTAAACACGTCATTACCTTTGGACTACATCCCCTCGAGAAGAGGAGAGAAGTGAGAGAGGTAGAAATAGAAAGAGAGATAGAGAGAGAAAAGAGATAGGGGAGAGAGAAGGATTTAGGGAGAGTATAGGAAGAGAGAAAGAGGGAAGATTAAGGGAGAGAGAAGGGTTGAGAGAAGAGAGAGGAGAAAGAGAGAGAGATCTGACTAGAGCATTTCACACCCATAGCCAACACACCATGGAGAACACAAGCACAAATTGACATTGATTTATGGCAAGAAAATCCACCACAAAAAAATAGTTATAATACTCGAGGTAGGATTTCAAAGTCTTACTGGTTTCAATCAGTCATGGATGCCATACTATGGGTAGGTTGCACTCATTAAGAATAGAATTGGCGATTCACCTCATCTTCTCTCCATCATCAATAGAATTCTCATTTACCATTTACAACTCACCCACCTTCTCTCCACACTATTGCACACTACAATCTCTATGAGGGCATGAGATTGGGATCTCCACAGATACCAAAGCATGATCTCAAGATTGATGGTTGCATATATACTACTACTACTCATGGAAGATGTTGAGAGAGAGAGAGAGTACGAGAGAGATATACAAGACATGCTCCCAAAGAATGATTCATATTGATGTAGAGTTAGTATATATAGGTGAGACCCAAGTCAAGTGAGAGATGATATATATAGTTGTAACATAAGAAACCTTAAAATAGTTATTATGCTCAAATATATGCTTTTTCGAGTAGAAATTTGTTCCTAAGACTACTCTAAGGATGAAAGAGGGTTAATGATAAAAGAATATCCCTCCTTGCAAGTGATATTATATTATATTTTTTAATTAAAATTGATAGTTGAATGTAACGTGACCTCTTAGTATCATCCAGGACACGTCTTAGCAGTCCATCGGAAAGGATGTCTAGAAAGCTCCGCTGGCACTCCCATAGAATGTTACGGGATTTGCGATCTAGGTCTTCCCGCGTCTGCCATGTAGCGGAAGTATCGTGGCCGTTCCCACTTAGGATCGACCGGAATTAGGGTTTTCCTGATTGGTTATTAACTAATAGAAACTAGCGTCGGACCCAAGTGAATTTACTTTACGCAGAAACGCCAGGTCCGAAGCGAATTCACGCTGCACTTGGTTCAAGGAGAATGGGAAACGAGAGGGATGCAAGGCTCAACCTCTCTGCCATAAGGCATAGTCTCATTTCATTCCCCTAAAGTAGCGTAAATCAGGTAAGACATAACTCTTGGTCATCGCTCTCGTTATTCATTTTGATGATGATGATCATCCCACTGTTCTTCGAGATTTTGAGAAAAGTTCCTGGCTAACCGGGACCACCCAACCGTAGGACGGACCCATGGCCCATCCTCCGCACTTTCCTCGGTTTGTTTTAGTTATGTAATTATCTAACACATTAATTTGATATATAACAATCAGCTTCTTTAATTAATCCTGTTAAGCACTGGTTCCTTCACGTAATCTTATCACGTGACATAGAAAAACAATATTAAGCAAGTTCTTTTTTAACATTTCATCATTTTATCTTTGAAATACAAGGAGTTCCACCCGTAGGCTTGTCCATAATCCACCCGAAGGCTATCCAGTAATCCCCAGGGATCACTATTCCAAGCTTCCGCTTGTAAACTAGCATGCGGGCCTTGAGATCCAATCCCGAGTCACGTTAGCCTCTTGTGCAGGACCCGAAAGGCGAGGGATTTACGGCCAGAGCCCCCTGGCACCCAAGCGTCCTCCTACTCCAAGTAGAGCTCAACGGAGAGACCTCTTGCGGCAAATTCGGTCCACGTTCCCGGCGCGGTGAACAACCCCCTTGGTTAGGGTTAGGCAGGTAGTTAGGGGTAACTGAAACTGCCTCTTCCTTCAGGCTTTTAACCTAAAGTATAGGTACTCATTTAATTTGTAATTCATAATTCAAATAGAGCCCTAAAATCTCTAGCAAGCACAAACATTTCCATTAATCAACCATGTTTTTTGGCAAACTGCTAAGGAAGTGTTCTTTCCTTTTTGAGTGTATCAGCACTCGTTCCCAAGGTGTCTTGTAAATTGTCAAGATCCTTTACATTCCGGTGTAGGGCGTACCTTATTAATGTCAAGATTGTGGGAGAGAAGGAAGGAGTCTCGCTTGAAGCTTTCTTGCTTGCACAATGGGGGAAGACACACAAGGGTGGAGGCTGAAAACAGTTTTCCTCTTCTTAGTTGTGTAAGCCAAAAGAACTCTCATACAAAGAAATAGAAGAACCCTGTATATGGGTCTCAAACCAAACTCAACTAACTAAGGTGGCATACTAACTGAGCCACGAACTAGAGTAGATAAGGATAGCTATCATGTAGCTATTATTCATGGGCGGTGTACCAACCGCGTCTGCAACTAACACGTCGGTGACATAAATACACAACGGTCACCCTGGCGTATCACGAGTGGAGCTCGATATCTCAACACTCCCCCTCGAGCTCAATCCCAATTCCTGCACACCAAGCAGGTCTCTGAACTTGCGCAGCTTCTCTGCGCCCAATGCCTTCGTGAATATGTCAGCTACCTGATCCTCTGTGCTGACATAAACTAGATCAATAAGACCTAGTAAAACCCTCTCTCGCACATAGTGATAATGCACCTCAATGTGCTTTGTTCTAGCATGATAGACTGGGTTATTTGCCAAGTGTATACTGCTCATGTTGTCACAATAAATGACAACTGGCCCATCTGTAGACTGATGCATATCATAAAGTAGCTTATGCAACCAAGCTACCTCACATGCAGCCATTGCTGCACCCCTGTACTCAGCCTCTGTGCTCGATAAGGCAACTGTAGGCTGTTTCTTGCTACTCCAAGTGACTGCAGCACTCCCAAAAGAGAACGCATATCCACTGGTAGATCGTCTATCAGAAATACTACCAGCCCAATCAGCATCAATGTATCCATGCAACTGTATCTGAACCCCAGTCTCATAAAATAGTCCATACTGCAATGTGGACTTCACATACCTGAGTATGCGTCTAGCCGCATCCAAATGTGGTTTCCTTGGAGCCTGCATAAACTGACTTACCAATCCAACAACATAGCTCAAATCTAGCCTGGTAATAGTCATATAAATCAAACTTCCTACTATGCGTCTGTACATAGTAGGGTCTTCTAGAAGCTCACCTGCATCTGTGCTCAGCTTCACATTCTGCTCCAAAGGAACTGAAATAGGCTTACAGCCTGTCATCCCATATTTGGACAGCATGTCCAATCCATATTGCCTCTGCAAGAGCTGTATCCCACTTGGTGATCTAATCACCTCAATGCCCAAGAAATAACGCAGCTCTCCCAAATCCTTCATCTCAAACTTCTGCTTCAATAGCATTTTCACATGAAGGATATCTTCATCACTGTCACCTGTCATAATCAAATCATCAACATAAATGACAAGTAGCATAATACCTTTCTCTGTTTTTCTCACATAAAGTGAGAAATCTACCTTGGAAATCTGAAAGCCAATAGTGACAAGATACTGTCCTATCTTGTCAGACCATGCTCTAGGTGCTTGCTTCAAGCCATACAAGGCTTTCTTCAACCTGCAAACAAACTCAGGATGAACAGCATGCACATAACCTGGTGGCTGCTCCATATAGACCTCTTCTTGCAAATCACCATGCAAGAAAGGCATTCTTTACATCCATCTAATGTAAAGACCATCCCTTTGATGCAACCATAGCAATGACTGCTCTTACGGTTTCCATCCTTGCAACCGGACTGAATGTTTCTTCATAGTCAATGCCATATGTTTGTGCATACCCCTTGACTACTAATCTTGCCTTGTATCTGTTCACAGAACCATCTGCATTGTGCTTCACCTTATAAACCCACTTACAGCCAATTGCATTCTTACCTTTAGGCAAAGGTACCAATTCCCATGTAGCATTTGCTTCCAAGGCATCCATTTCTTCATCCATGGCTTTCTCCCATTTTTCTTCCATGGCTTGCTCAAAAGAAGTGGGTTCTAGTTTCCTGTTATCCTGACCATATATGCATAGTGAATGGCTGTAAATCCATCATATTTCAGCCTATCCACAGGATACCTAGCTCTCGTAGACCTGCGCAAAGTAGGTTCACTCCCAGGTGCTCTCAAAACATCCCTGGTCTTCCTTACTCCAGGTGTAACAATAGAGGGAATACCCAACTCATCATCAATGCTCTGCTCTGAGCCACTGGATTCACCATCCACATAAGAGTGACCTGCATTCACATCAAACATGGGCTGATCAACCTTCTCTTTTCCTTTCGTGATACCTGCATACCACTATCTGCATTGCTTTGAGAAGATTCTCTTGATCTCAATCTGCCTGTCCATGGCGAAGAATGTGAACCACTGCTAGAGGACGCTCCAGGTCCACTAATATTTTGTGACTGCTGCTGTGAATTCTGTGCAGCATTACCATTTTGTGCATCTACATCATCAATCACATTTACTGGTTTATACCAGCTACTCATCTCATCAAAAACAACATCTCTGCTCACTGTAAACTTACGAGTAGAAGGGTTATAGCATCTATATGCTTGCTGCAGAGAGTAACCAATAAAGATGCACTTTTCAGCTTTTGGATCCAACTTGGATCTCAACTCATCTGGCACATGTACATAGGCAATGCAACCAAAAATTTTCAAATGAGAAATATTTGGTTTCCTACCAGTATACCTCTCCTCTGGAGTCATTCCATGTATTGCTGCAGTGGGAGTCCTGTTTATTATGTAGACTGCTGTAGCAACTGCTTCAGCCCAATAAAAATCTGGCAAGTCTTTTTCATTGAGCATGGCACGAGATACCTCTCCAATATGCCTGTTTTTCCTTTCTGCAATTCCATTTTGTTGTGGGGTATAACTGCATGAATATTGCTGCTTTATGCCATGCTCTTGCAAGAACTTTGCAAACTCATTTGAGAGGTACTCTCCCCCTCCATCTGACCTTAGGCATTTTATTTGCAGACCTGTTTCTTTTTCAGCCATATCTTTAAGGGTTTTGAAATGCCCAAAAACTTCACTTTTCTTTTTCAAAAAATACACCCAAACTTTTATGCTATAGTCATCAATAAAAGTGACAAAATAATGACAACCTCCAAGAGATGCAGCTTTAGTAGTCCACACACCAGAGTGGATTAATTCCAATGGCTTCTCACTCTCTTGAACATGTCTAGGAAATGGTTTCCTTGCCTGTTTTCCAAACTGACAGGCTTCACATACCTTATGCATTTCTGCAACCTTGAATTTTGGCAATCCTGCAACAATATTTTGGGCCTGCATTGATTTAAGTCGCTGTACATTAACATGACCAATGCGTTTATGCCAGATATCAATATCTGCAACTACACCGGTCCCATGTGCAAACATTGCTGCACTCAATTCAGACATGTCTGCATCCAACGTAAACATTCTGCCCTTCTTCTTTCCTTTTGCTATCAAGCGACCTTTATTTTTATATCCTCAACAAAGCATCCATGAGGATTAAATCTGACCTGCAAGCCCTGCTCAACCATTTGACGGACAGAAACCAAATTCTTGGTGATATTTGGGACATGAAATACATCGGACAGGTATTTCTTTTTCCCATCCTGCATAGACAAGGGAATTTTTCCAATCTGCACAATAGGATGTGCAGTATCATCACCAGTCTCCACAAATCCTAGTTTTTCCATTTTCCTTGCATCCTCCATCCATTCTGCATGACCTGTCATGTGGTTTGATGCACCTGAGTCAACATACCATACATCATTGCTTTCTTCTGCACTTGTCACAGAATTGTTCATGTGCTGCACCATGAACAAATGCTCATTTTTGTCATCACCCTGTCTGCTAGAAGATGCATAATTCCCTTGTTGCAGTTTTCCATTCATGATGTCATTCTTCTTTTTATAGCAGTCTTTAGCCATATGACCCATTTTACCACAGTAGTAGCATTCAACATTACTGTTTGCATTTTGACCTCTTTGCCATCCACCACGACCTCTTTGGCTCCCCCTGCCTCTAGAGTTACCACGTCCTCCTCCATAGGACTGGTTTTCTTGAGTTTGCTGCATATTCTGATTTCTGCCACGGCCTCCAAATCGGCCTCCTCTACCTCTGCCTCTACCTCTTCCAGCATTTGAGTAGAAGACAGCTTCTTTTGAAGTTCCTCCTGAAGAAGATGCACCCCCATTTCTCTGTTCCTCAGAAATTAGAAGAGCAATCAACTCCTCAAAATCAGGAAATCTTTCACGGACGGAAATGGATGTCCAAAACTGTGCATAATCCTTTCCTAGACCATTCAAGGTCACAGAAACTAAATCATCATCTTCCACTGGCGACCCAATGGAAGCAAGTGCATCTGCAATCTTCTTCACCTTCATGTGGTAGTCGTTGATGCTCATATTTTCTCTTTGCACATTGTGCAACTCTTGCTTGAGCTGCATTTTCCTGGCTTGCGTATTTGTGCTATACATTTTTGACAAAGTATCCCATGCCTCCTTTGGCGTACTTGCATCCTGAATATGCACAATCATAGAGTCTGAAATGCTGATAGACAGCCAATACATAACTTTCCTGGCTCTCTCATGCCATGCTTTGAATGCCTGCATTTGCTGTTGATTGGGAACATCAGGAAGAACTGGTTCTTCTTCATTTCCTGCAACAAATTCCCAATATCCTTTTCCCATAAGGAAATTCGTCATTCTAAACTTCCATGCTTGGAAGTTGTTCTTGTCAAGCTTTTCAGTGACAATCTGTGAAAGAGAATCAGATGCCATTACAGAAGACTGCAAAAAATTCTGTCACTGCAAAAACCACAGCTTCACCCTCACAAGGGAAAATCTGCAAAACTGGCGAAAGTGGTATTTGACCACACAGTCACTTCCTAGTGACGATTTTGCATCAACAGGCAACAGGGATGATTCTGTAACTCCCAATGTCTCTACGCACAAGCATACAATGCAATTTTTACAGTAACTATTCTGTAGAACAGTGGCTGCACAGCATAAAACTGGGCCTTTTTCTGAGTGCGTGCAGAAAACTTCCGCCTCCAAAACAGGCCCCGAAATGGCCTCAAATCAAAAAAACAAGGTCGCCATGGGCTAAAGCCCTCTCCCGCAGCATATACTGCCCTCTTGCTTCACCGCGAAGGGCGTCTCAACCTGAGACAATGCACTCCTGTACTTTCCGGCTGTGCTACCTGTAGAGATCTGCTCCCAAAACAGAAAATGAAAGCAACACTGCTCCTCTACCAGAACACCGCGAGCTTGGCTTGCTTTCTTGAGCTCCTTACCACGAACAAGGATCTGATACCATGTCAAGATTGTGGGAGAGAAGGAAGGAGTCTCGCTTGAAGCTTTCTTGCTTGCACAATGGGGGAAGACACACAAGGGTGGAGGCTGAAAACAGTTTTCCTCTTCTTAGTTGTGTAAGCCAAAAGAACTCTCATACAAAGAAATAGAAGAACCCTGTATATGGGTCTCAAACCAAACTCAACTAACTAAGGTGGTAGCCACAACTGAGCCACGAACTAGAGTAGATAAGGATAGCTATCATGTAGCTATTATTCATGGGCGGTGTACCAACCGCGTCTGCAACTGACACGTCGGTGACATAAATACACAACGGTCACCCTGGCGTATCACGAGTGGAGCTCGATATCTCAACAATTAACCCAACTTGGTCAATCCTAAAGTTCCTTAGATATGCTAGTGTCTGGTTTTCAACTTTCCTTATTTAGAAGGATATCCAAAAAATACATCCTTTTTCAAGATAACTTGCGTAGGGATCTGCCATCCTTGTTGAGGGTTTTTACCCTTTCTCATTGTGAATCAATTTCAAGACTAAATGATTTTGTACTTGCTGTGCAAGTCCTGCGATGGAATAATCTGTTTTAGATCCTTTAAGCTGACATATGTCGGCCCTAGGGTTTCTTTTTAAGAATCTAGGGGACAACCCTAGCTCTTTATCTTTACGAATTTTTTTGACCCTACAACAAGGAAAGTAGTCAAGTGCTTAGGGTATGAATATTTCTATGTTTAGATTGGTTTGGTTATCTTTTGGAAGGTAATATCAATCGCCTTGTCACCTTTTTTCTATCCTTGTGACAATTTACTATTCAGTCAATATAGTTCAATTTAAACTTCATTTTTCCTAGCAGATGAACAAACAAACATTTCCCTTGCTAATGTGCAATTAGCAATGCTAACTTCCTAGTAATTTGAGCAACGAAAGAAACCTTTCATGAATTTAATCATTTACAATGATTCGTTGCGGAAAGGAATAAGACTAATGGTGCAATATATAATTTCTATACCTTTAGGATTTAACTGAAATATACTACTATAATAAATAGATAATCTTGCTCGTAATTTATAATGCTTAATGCTATTCGAAGGAAACTAAGTTCTATACATTATCATTCATTCAAATAAGCTAAAATCCTTCATTACAAATAACTCGGACAAATATATCCTATCCCTAACAATTTCCCTTTTCATGATTGACTTAAAACTGAATTAAAGCTAAGAAGAAAACCTGGTTTTGGGGTGAGATATCCACATGGATACCGGGAGATGACCCTCCCGCAGCTACTCCTTGGACTTTCTTAGGCGGCATCGCAGTTGGAATGTGAAGACAGCTTTTATTCTTTCTTCCGGGTTTCCACCGTCTCTCTTTCGAGGCAAGAAGTCATTCAAAAAGTTGACCACAAGAAGGGATAAGATCTCAAAAATCTTAGCTTCTTCGGAGAGGGAAAGGTTTATAAAGCTTAAGAGAAAAATGGTCTATAGGATATAATCACGGTGGAAAATTATATGTGAGAGTGGCTTCACAAACATATATGAAAGCCCTTGGGATATTTTTGGCAAAGGAGTGGAAGGATTTGGGGGTTTTTCTTTTTGTTTTTCAAACCCAAAGGGAAATTTAAAAGATAACACGAGGGTTTATAGTATGGGGCAAAAAAGGCATATACGGGGTTTAGGATGGCCTTAGGAGTGTACAAAAAAAAAAAAGAGGGTAAAACACGGGGTCAAACACAAGACGGGACTTATGGTTTTAGGCACGGGGATTTTCTTTTTGTGGAAAGGCCTTACGAATGGTTCTTACGGAAAAAAAGAGCTTACTAATGGCTTGTGGGCTTTGAAGACTATTTGAGAAAACCTCTTGCTAATGAACTTGTGGGATTTAGACCTGTGGAAACATAGGTTTTAAGGGAGGGCTTTTAAACCCCCTCCCGGAATGATCCCGTGTGTACAAGGTCTTAGGCCTTGCTTCTTTAAGAAGCTTCCATAACTTAGGAAGCTTCTAATTTTCCCCTAAATCCACGGGGTCAAAGGAGGAGAAAAAAAAAGAAAGAAAGAAAAACTCGAAATGGGGGGATGACGACGATTGACAGGAAGTTAGGGGGGAATAATGATGGCGGCAGCTCTGGCGGCTGGCCTGGCGGTGGCAGCTGGCGGCTAGTGTGGCGGCAGCTCTGGCGGCTAGCCTAGCGGCAGCTGGCGGCTAGTGTGGCTACAGCTGGCAGCAGTTGGCGGCTTCCTCCCCAGACGACGCAGCGTCTTCAGGCCCTCCCTCATACACGGCATGGTTTCAATGCGTGGAATGCCTCCACCAGCGATTGCCCTCCAGATTGTCACTGCGACCCTCCCTCACACACGACTCTCCAGACTATCACCACAACCCCCTAAATTATCACCACGATCCTCTCCCTCTCACCCCTTAGAGAGGGGTATTTATAGGAAGGGATAAGGCCTTCCCTTTCCCCCACGTGTGATGCCAGGAGGCATATTCCATGGTGGATTCCATGCCACGGTGGATTCTGTGAGGTTTTATGGTGGATTCTGTAAACTTAGATGACCGGGGCTCATACACAAAGAGGATTCTTTGTGCGAGAAGTTGATGGGGACGCTTGTCCTTTTCGGGCGTTTCATTAATTTAGTGTGTACATGCCAGGAGGCATATTCCACGGTGGATTATGCCTCCTGGCATCAACGTGTTAGGCCGCATGTAGACTCTCCACTCCACCTCATTCACTCTCCCACATTAGTACCATCCCCTTCCCTCAGCCACACTTCGGCTGGGGGGAAAAGAAAAAAAAAATTGCATTAATTCAATATTTATCCCTTATCCTCTTCCCAAGAGGAGGTTCCCATGAGAAATACGGTTTTTTTTCTTTTGCTAAGCCATGTCTCGATTCGACTCAGTGGCGAGCGTATTAGATTAACCCGTCCTAATGGAACATTGTCATTTCCCCGAGTCTTCACCTGGCCTTTATAATATATATATATTTTAAGCAAGAATATTACATTGAAGATGAGTTTCCTAAGAGATCTTGTGGTGATGCTGTTTTAGTTTTTGCGAAGCATATGAATGATGCTATTTTAGTTTTTTTTATTTGTCTTTTTAAGAAGAGATTGATTTTTTATGAAATATCCAAAGTTATTTTTGGATTTATGTTATGAAAAATGAATGTTTTTCTAACTGATAGACTGATTGCCTTCAATGTATACTTACATGGTGGAGGCTAGGACAAGCCCCATGTATGAGAGGTCTCTTTGTAGGAAGAACATTATGCTAGGAGGCGCAAGTGTGCTAGGGTTCTCTAGCCATATATCCCTTAGGTTTGTTGAGGATCAGCCTAACCCCTATGAGCCTAGGTTGAGCTTATTGTAAGGTCTTATTTCCTTTTCTCTCTTTCTCTCCCTCTCTCATTTCCTCTCCCTCCCTCACCCTCACCCTCACCCTCTCTTTCCCTCTTTCCCTATTAGGTTTAATGATTTTTCTCTCTTTTTCTCTCTTCTCTCCCTCCCTCACCCTCACCCTCACCCTCTCTTTCTCTCTTTCCCTATTATGTTTAACATCTTTTCTCTCTCCTCTCCTTCTCTCATTTTTTCTCTCTCCTCTCCCTCTCTCATTTCTTCTCCCTCCCTCACCCTCACCCTCACCCTCTCTTTCTCTCTTTCCCTATTATGTTTAATGTTTTTTCTCTCTTCTCCTCTACCTCCCCCTCTCTTTCTCTCTCCCTCTCCCTCTCCCTCTCCCTCTCCCTCTCTCATTTCCCTATTATGTTTAATGTCTCCCTCCCTCTGCCTTTCCCTCTCCCTCTCCCTCTCTTATTTCCTCTCCCTCTCTCATTTCCTTATTATGTTTAATGTCTCCCTCTCCCCCTCCCTCTCCCTCTCCCTCTCTTTCTCTCTCCCTCCCTCTCCCTCTCCCTCCTTCTTCCTTTCCCATTTCCTCCCTCTCCCATTTCCTCTCCCTCCCTCTCCCTCTCTTTCTCTCTCATTTCCTCTCCCTCTCTCAATACACATGCATTATACGAAAACTCCCTCCCTCTCCCTCTCTTTCTCTCTCATTTCCTCTCCCTCTCTCAATACACACGAATTATACAAAAAACAAGTAAGAGAGAGAGAGAAAACTCCCTCTCCCTCTCTCATTTTCTCTCCCTCCCTCTCTCTTTCTCTCTCTCTCCCTCCCTCTCGCTCTCTCATTTCCTCTCCCTCCCTCTCCCTCTCCCTCTCTCAATACACACGGATTATACCAAAACAAGTAAAAGAGAGAGAGAAAACTCCCTCTCCCTCTCTCATTTTCTTTCCCTCCCCCTCTCCCTCTCCCTCTCTTTCTCTTTCCCTCCCTCTCCCATTTCCTCCCTCTCCCTCTTCCTCTCTCATTTCCTCTCCCTGCCTCTCCTATTTCCTCCCTCTCCTTCTCCCTCCCTCTCCCTCTCCCTCTCTTTCTCTCTCATTTCCTCCCCCTCTCTCAGTATACATGAATTATACCAAAAACAAGTAAAAGAGAGAGAGAAAACACAAAAGCAAAGCAAGAATGGACAATGCATGTCAAGGTTGTGGGAGAGAAGGAAGGAGTCTCACTTGTAGCTTTCTTGCTTGCACAATGGGGGAATACACACAGAGGTGGAGGCTAAAAACAGTTTTTCTCTTCTTAGTTGTGTAAGCCAAAAAGAACTCAAGTACAAAGAAATAGAAGAACCCTATATATGGGTCTCAAACCAAACTCAACTAACTAAGGTGGCATACTAACTGAGCCACGAACTAGAGTAGATAAGGATAGCTATCATGTAGCTATTATTCATGGGCGGTGTACCAACCGCATCTGCATAAATGCACAATGGTCACCCTGGCGTATCACGAGTGGAGCTCGATATCTCAACACTCCCCCTCGAGCTCAATCCCAATTCCTGCACACCAAGCAGGTCTCTGAACTTGCGCAGCTTCTCTGCGCCCAATGCCTTCGTAAATATGTCAGCTACCTGATCCTCTGTGCTGACATAAACTAGATCAATAAGACCTAGTAAAACCCTCTCTCGCACATAGTGATAATGCACCTCAATGTGCTTTATTCTAGCATGATAGATTGGGTTATTTGCCAAGTGTATACTACTCATGTTGTCACAATAAATGATAACTGGCCCATCTGTAGACTGATGCATATCATAAAGTAGCTTATGCAACCAAGCTACCTCACATGCAGCCATTGCTGCACCCCTATACTCAGCCTCTGTGCTCGACAAGGCAACTATAGGTTGTTTCTTGCTGCTCCAAGTGACTGCAGCACTCCCAAAAGAGAACACATATCCACTGGTACATCGTCTATCAGAAATACTACCAGCCCAATCAGCATCAGTGTATCCATGCAACTGTATCTGAACCCCAGTCTCATAAAATAGTCCATACTACAATGTGGACTTCACATACCTAAGTATGCGTCTAGCCGCATCCAAATGTGGTTTCCTTGGAGCCTGCATAAACTGACTTACCAATCCAACAACATAGCTCAAATCTGGCCTGGTAATACTCATATAAATCAAACTTCCTACTATGCGTCTGTACATAGTAGGGTCTTCTAGAAGCTCACCTCCATCTGTGCTCAGCTTCACATTCTTCTCCAAAGGAACTGAAATAGGCTTACAGCCTGTCATCCCATATTTGGACAGCATGTCCAATCCATACTGCCTCTGCAAGAGCTGTATCCCACTTGGTGATCTAATCACCTCAATGCCCAAGAAATAACGCAGCTCTCCCAAATCCTTCATCTCAAACTTCTGCTTCAATAGCATTTTCACATGAAGGATATCTTCATCACTGTCACCTGTCATAATCAAATCATCAACATAAATGACAAGTAGCATAATACATTTCTCTGTTTTTCTCACATAAAGTGAGAAATCTGCCTTGGAAATCTGAAAACCAATAGTGACAAGATACTGTCCTATCTTGTCAGACCATGCTCTAGGTGCTTGCTTCAAGCCATACAAGGATTTCTTCAACCTGCAAACAAACTCAGGATGAACATCATGCACATAACCTGGTGGCTACTCCATATAGACCTCTTCTTGCAAGTCACCATGCAAGAATGCATTCTTTACATCCATCTGATGTAAAGACCATTCCTTTGATGCAAACATAGCAATTACTGCTCTTACGGTTGCCATCCTTGCAACCGGACTGAATGTTTCTTCATAGTCAATGCCATATGTTTGTGCATACCCCTTGACTACTAATCTTGCCTTGTATCTGTTCACAGAACCATCTGCATTGTGCTTCACCGTATAAACCCACTTACAGCCAATTGCATTCTTACCTTTAGGCAAAGGTACCAATTCCCATGTAGCATTTGCTTCCAAGGCATCCATTTCTTCATCCATGGCTTTCTCCCATTTTTCTTTTCCCATGGCTTGCTCAAAAGAAGTGGGTTCTGGTTCCTGTATCACTTTGACCATATATGCATAGTGAATGGCTGTAAATCCATCATATTTCAGCCTATCCACAGGATACCTAGCTCTCGTAGACCTGCACAAAGTAGGTTCACTCCCAGGTGCTCTCAAAACATCCCTGGTCTTCCTTACTCCAGGTGCAACAATAGAAGGAATACCCAACTCATCATCAATGCTCTGTTCTAAGCCACTGGATTCGCCATCCATATAAGAGTGACCTGCATTCACATCAAACATGGGCTGATCAACCTTCTATTTTCCTTTTCGTGATACCTGCATACCACTATCTACATTACTTTGAGAAGATTCTCCTGATCTCAATCTGCCTGTCCTTGGTGAAGAATGTGAACCACTGCTAGAGGACGCTCCAGGTCCACTAATATTTTGTGACTGCTGCTGTGAATTCTCTGCAGCATTACCATTTTGTGCATCTACATCATCAATCACATTTACTGGTTTATACCAGCTACTCATCTCATCAAAAACAATATCTCTGCTCACTGTAAACTTACGAGTAGAAGGGTTATAGCATCTATACCCTTTTTGCTGCAGAGAGTAACCAATAAAGATGCAATTCTCAGCTTTTTGGATCCAACTTGGATCTCAACTCATCTGGCACATGTACATAGGCAATGCAACCAAAAATTTTCAAATGAGAAATATCTGGTTTCCTACCAGTATACCTCTCCTCTGGAGTCATTCCATGTATTGCTGCAGTGGGAGTCCTGTTCATTATGTAGACTGCTGTAGCAACTGCTTCAGCCCAATACAAATCTCCCAGGTCTTTTTCATTGAGCATGGCACGAGACACCTCTCCAATATGTCTGTTTTTTCTTTCTGCAATTCCATTTTGCTGTGGGGTATGACTGCATGAATATTGCTGCTTTATGCCATGCTCCTGTAAGAACCTTGCAAACTCATTTGAGAGGTACTCTCCCCCTCCATCTGACCTTAGGCATTTTATTTGCAGGCTTGTTTCTTTTTCAACCATAGCTTTAAGAGTTTTGAAATGCCCAAAAACTTCACTTTTCTTTTTCATAAAATACACCCAAAAATTTCTGCTATAGTCATCAATAAAAGTAACAAAATAATGACAGCCTCCAAGAGATGCAGCTTTAGTAGTCCACACATCAGAGTGGATTAATTCCAATGGCTTCTTACTCTCTTGAACATGTCTAGGAAATGGTTTCCTTGCCTGTTTTCCAAATTGACAAGCTTCACATATCTTATGCATTTCTGCAACCTTGAATTTGGGCAATCCTGCAACAATATTTTGGGCCTGCATTGATTTAAGTCGTTGTACATTAACATGACCAATGCGTTTATGCCAGATATCAATATCTGCAACTACACCGGTCCCATGTGCAAACATTGCTGCACTCAATTCAGACATGTCTGCATCCAACGTAAACATTCTGCCCTTCTTCTTTCCTTTTGCTATCAAGCGACCTTTATTTTTCATATCCTCAACAAAGCATCCATGAGGATTAAATCTGACCTGCAAGCCCTGTTCAACCATTTGACCAACAGAACCCAGATTCTTGGTGATATTCGGGACATGAAATACATCGGACAGGTATTTCTTTTTCTCATCCTGCATAGACAAAGGAATTTTTCCAATCTGCACAATAGGATGTGCAGTATCATCACCAGTCTCCACAAATCCTGGTTTTTCCATTTTCCTTGCATCTTCCATCCATTCTGCATGACCTGTCATGTGGTTTGATGCACCTGAGTCAACATACCATACATCATTGCTTTCTTCTGCACTTGTCACAGAATTGTTCATGTGCTGCACCATGAACAAATGCTCATTTCTATCATCACCCTGTCTACTAGAAGATGCATAATTCCCTTGTTGCAGTTTTCCATTCATAATGTCATTCTGCTTTTTATAGCAGTCTTTAGCCATATGACCCATTTTACCACAGTAGTAGCATTCAATATTACTGTTTGCATTTTGATCTCTTTGCCATCCACCACGACCTCTTTGGCTCCCCCTGCCTCTAGAGTTACCACGTCCTCCTCCATAGGACTGGTTTTCTTGAGTTTGCTGCATATTCTGATTTCTACCACGGCCTCCATATCGGCCTCCTCTACCTCTGCCTCTACCTCTTCCAGCATTTGAGTAGAAGACAGCTTCTTTTGAAGTTCCTCCTGAAGAAGATGCACCACCATTTCTCTGCTCCTCAGAAATTAGAAGAGCAATCAACTCCTCAAAATCAGGAAATCTTTCACGAACTGAAATGGATGTCCGAAACTGTGCATAATCCTTTCCTAGACCATTCAAGGTCACAGAAACTAAATCATCATCTTCCAGTGGCGACCCAATGGAAGCAAGTGCATCTGCAATCTTCTTCACCTTTATGTGGTAGTCATTGATGCTCATATTTTTTCTTTGCACAGTATGCAACTCTTGCTTGAGCTGCATTTTCCTGGCTTGAGTATTTGTGCTGTACATTTTTGACAAAGTATCCCATGCCTCCTTTGGCGTACTTGCATCCTGAATATGCACAATCATAGAGTCTGAAATACTGATAGACAGCCAGTACATAACTTTCCTGGCTCTCTCATGCCATGCTTTGAATGCCTGCATTTGCTGTTGATTGGGAACATCAGGAAGAACTGGTTCTTCTTCATTTCCTGCAACAAATTCCCAATATCCTTTTCCCATAAGGAAATTCGTCATTCTAAACTTCCATGCTTGGAAGTTGTTCTTGTCAAGCTTTTCAGTTACAATCTGTGAAAGAGAATCAGACGCCATTACAAAATCCTACAAAAAATTCTGTCACTGCAGAGAACACAGCTTCAGCCTCACAAGGGCAAATCTGCAAAACTGACGAAGGTGGTATTTGACCACACAGTCACTTCCTAGTGACGATTTTGCATCAACAGGCAACAGGGATGATTCTGTAACTCCCAATTCTTTGCGCATAAGCATACGATTTAATTTCTATAGTAACTTTTCACCGACCTGTAGAACAGTGGCTGCACAGCATAAAACTGGGCCTTTTCCTGAGTGCGTGCAGAAAACTTCCGCCTCCAAAACACGCCCCTAAATGGCCTCAAATTTAAAAAAAAAGGTCGCCAAGGGTAAAGCCCTATCCCGCAGCATATAGTGCCCTCTTGCTTCACTGCGAAGGGCGTCTCAACCTGAGACACTGCACTCTTGCAATTTCCGGCTGTGCTACCTGCAGAGATCTGCTCCCAAAACAGAAAATGAAAGCAACACTGCTCCTCTTACCAGAACGCCGTTAGCTTGGCTTGCTTTCTTAAGCTCCTTACCACGAACAAGGCTCTGATACCATGTCAAGGTTGTGGGAGAGAAGAAAGGAGTCTCACTTGTAGCTTTCTTGCTTGCACAATGGGGGAATACACACAGAGGTGGAGGCTGAAAACAGTTTTTCTCTTCTTAGTTGTGTAAGCCAAAAAGAACTCAAGTACAAAGAAATAGAAGAACCCTATATATGGGTCTCAAACCAAACTCAACTAACTAAGGTGGCATACTAACTAAGCCACGAACTAGAGTAGATAAGGATAGCTATCATGTAGCTATTATTCATGGGCGGTGTACCAACCGCATCTGCAACTGACAGGTCGGTGACATAAATGCACAACGGTCACCCTGGCGTATCACGAGTGGAGCTCGATATCTCAACAATGCACTCACTGTAAAGACTCGAAGAAGGGTTTGGCTGCTCCTCTTCGCCCTCCGTACACCTCCTCCTCTTCTTCGCAAACGGCGGCGGCGGTGTTGGTGGTGGTGAGAAGCCTTCTTTCTCTCTTTCTCTCCCTCTCAGCAAGATGGTTGCTCTCCCTCTCGCTCTCTCTTTCGTGAATGCGCAAAAAATGACACGCTCGGGTTTCAGCCCACATTTTTTTGCTCTGGATACCATTGCTTTTAGCGTCGCATTTGTGACACTAATAGCGACGCTGCTATTTGACATCGCTAACGCCCGTCGCTATAGCCTCATATCCTTGTAGTGAACATAGATAATATGATTTATTATGTTAGTCACAATCCTAGTGATATAGATAAAAATTATACCACAACCGAGAAAGAATGTTTATCGATGGTGTCTACCAGTACTAAGTTTCAACATTATTTACTAGGCAATAATTTTATCTTCTATGTGGATCATGAAGTACTGAAATATTTTTTTAAATAAGCCTAAACTTAGTGGTTAGGTTCCAATATGGATTCTACTTTTTCATTAATTTGACTTTAAAGTAATTACTTGTGTTTGACATGTCCTTGCAAATCATATGTCTTGATTAATTACTAATGATATGGAGAAGGGTGTAGATGATGAGTTACCCAATTCTCAATTATTTGAAGTTTTAATCACAATACGCTGGTACACCAATGCTACTAATTTTCTTCGAATGGATAAATATCCACCAACTGAAAATAAATATGAATGTGGTTGCATTTATTATAGTCACAATCATATATTTTGATATTCCAATATCGAACGAAATTTGCATGGGAGTTCCTAAAAGTCGCTTGCTGTAAGGATGATTTGCGATAGGAGAACTCAAGGTAAATAATTATTCAAATGAATTTTAGATTCAAGACGAATGAGGAAACATATTATTTGATTAAATATATAAACAAGATACAAGATCAAAAGACTCTCGAATATGATCAAACGATCTCAGGGAAGACAAGGTCGAAATCTCAAATTGAAACAAAAGAGAAGAAAGTGAAATGTTAGGTTTCAAGAAAATATCTTCAAGGAAGTTGAGGAGCACCAAGCTCAAACTCAAGCCACTCTCATAGAATTTGATGACGAGAACTTCAAAGAGGGCAAGGAGCTCATAGCTCTACTCAAAATCCACTCCATGGAACTTGATGACGACCTTCAAAGTATGCGAGGAGCACTAAGCTCAGACTTGAGCTACCTTCATAAGCAACTCCATGGTGGAAATTTCAATGTAGGCAAGGAAATTAAAGCTCAACCTCAAGCATCTCTCTTGAATTTGATGGCAAGATCTTGGAAGAGGGTGAGGGACACAAAGCTCCACCTCAAGCCTCTCTCTCTTGATTTTGATGGCCTCTAAGGCTCTCATAGTGACACCCTTTTATAGTTTTCTCTCCTACATCTTCACGTTGTGCTTTTATTTACCCAAAAAAGCCTAAGGCTTTTTAATGCTTTTCTTTTCCTTAAACCTTTTACATTTATGGAAAAGCCAAAAGCTTTAAACATCTCTAAGTCAGCCACCATTCATTGAAGATGCATATGATCATCCCATCCAATCGCTTTTTTTATCGCATCTCCTATATCTGAAAGTTTGGATGATGAAGCTTTTCCCTTCTTCTCTACATGTAGTGCATAGGACCATAAAGGAGATTTGTCCTTGAGAAACTACTCCAACTAAAAGCCATAGGAAGTTGCTTCTCTTGCCACCTATCGCATCACATAAGAGAAGCGCAAAAGAGACTCCTCCAACAATTTCTTCATACCACCCTTACATAAATTTGGTTTAATTGACTTCTCAGTATCCCCAAAACATATAATGTTGTCCTTCCAGACTACCAACTTCAGCCTTTTCACATCTTCAAAATCTTAACAGTCCTTCTGCTCATGATCTGGACTATCACACCACATGCGATGATGAACACAATCTTTCCTGGAAGAATTTGTAGGAGTAGAAGAATTTGGGGCTGAAAATTAAGCTGGACTAAGCGGCTGCTACTCCATTCTAGTCATCTTGATTTGTAGGTCTTTTAACTTCTTTGAAATCTCCTCCACCATATCTTTGGCAGTCGGTTTTGCAGATGGTTTGACAACCGCATCATGAATAGGCATAGGCATAGACCCAAGATGAGAAATAGGAGAAGTAGTGGATGGTGCAACAAAAGAAGTAGGGGAGGTTGTGGTTGGAGAAGACATCACTGATGGTGACTACATTCCGTTCTGCAAGCAAGCCTTCCATCTCAATCTCTTTGTAAGTGTAGAAACTGCATCAACAACATCATGCCAATCCATCTTCAATCCCATAGGTTGCATACAATCTTCAAGAGACTCTCCCAACTCATCGTGAAGTGTAGGATCAGTTGCATGCAAGAATAACTCCACTTTCTCTAAGTTCAGAGCCCTTTGCTCTAGTGTATCCAACTAGTTATATCACTCTTGAAATTCCTAAAACAACTTAAAAGCAACAATACCTTTGTTGGGTTGATAGACCCACCCTCTGAATGTCTTCTGCATAGCAATACCATAATCATCTAGAAAATTCTTCTTGAAAACATTCCAGTTAGAATCTTGCAAAGACAAATTTTTCACTCTAACCTGCAAACCAGGCATTACAAGCCGTAAGAAATAGTTGCTTCAGTTGGTCAAAACTCTGAAGAAGTGCATTTGGCTTTCAAAGGCTTTAATGTAGGCTGAACCATTTCAGCCATAAAATAATTTGTGCTCACTAACCAAAGCCTCAATTGCCTTGGTTACACCATGCGTATGCTCTTGTTCTTGATGCAACAATCATTGTTGATCCAATTGTTGCTAATGTAACTATTGTTGTTGCTGCATAGATAACTGCATCTACTGATTCTGCATCATAATGGCTGAAGAAAGAGTTTGTAATAGTTTCTTCATCTCATTAGTCCAAAAGGAATAAGCAATAGAGGGTGGATTATTCGAAGAGTCTCCCATCTCGATTATTAGAAGTAATGCTTTCACATTTGGTTCACCATATGTCGCATAGAATTTGCGTGGAATTTTTCTCGAATATAGAGAAAAAATATACGACAATCGAGAAAGAATGTTTATCGATGGTGTCTACCATTACTAAGTTTCAACCTTATTTACTATGCAATAAGTTTATCTTCTATGTGGATCATGAAGTACTGAAATATTTGTTTAAATAAGCCTAAACTTAGTGGTCAGATTACAATATGGATTCTACTTTTTTGTTAATTTGATTTTGAAGTAATTACTTGTGCCAGACATGTCCTTTCAGATCGTATGTCTCGATTAATTACTAATGATATGGAGAAGGGTGTAGTTGATGAGTTACCCAATTCTCAATTATTTGAAGTTTTAATCACAATACCCTGGTACACCAATATTACTAATTTTCTTGGAATGGCTAAATATGCACCAACTGAAAATAAATATGAATGTGGTTGCATTTATTGTAGTCACAATCATATAATTTGATATTCCGATATCGAACGGAATTTGCACGGGAGTTCCTAAAAGTCGCTCGCTGTAAGGATGCTTTGTGATGGGAGAACTCAACATAAATAATTATTCAAAATATTTTTAGATTCAAGATGAATGAGGAAACATATTATTTGATTAAAGATATAGACAAGATACAAGATCAAAAGACTCTCGGATATGATCAAAAGATCTCAGGAAGACAAGGTCGAAATCTCAAACCAAGAGAGAAGAGAAGAAAGTGGAATGTTAGGTTTTAGGGAATAATCTTCAAGGAAGGTGAGGAGCACCAAGCACTAGCCCAAGCCACTCTCATAGAATTTGATGATGAGAACTTCAATGAGGGTAAGGAGCTCATAGCTTGACCTCAAGCCTCAAGCCTCTCTCTTGAATTTGATGGCAAGATATTTGAAGAGGGTGAGGGGCACAAAGCTCCACCTCAAACTCTCTCTCTTGATTGTGATGGCCTCTAAGGCTCTCATAGTGTCACCCTTTTATAGTTTTCTCTCCTACATCTTCACGTTGTGCTTTTCTTTACCCAAAAAAGCCTAAGGCTTTTTATTGCTTTGCTTTTCCTTAAACCTTTTATGTTTATGGAAAAGGAAAAAGTTTTAAACATATCTAAGTCGTCCACCTTTCGTCGAAGATGCCACCTTGTCTACCATCCTTTGACTCGCAGACACTCAAAGATAATCTCGAAACACTAAGAAGCTCCTTCTTTTCAGCGCACCATGATGTATCCTCACATTTTCTATCTAAAACCTTCCACAAATTCTTTACACTCAGAGAGCTAGCTTGTATACTAAACCACTCATACCCAGGAATTGGTGCTTCACATTATAAACAACACATTGCATTTTTAAAATTTTCATACTCTTCACATGTATAACCAAGGTGATACCGAACCTTGAGGCAAAGGACCTAGAACCTTGCTTTGCACAGTGCACATTGGAAATAATTATTGTATTTATGGAAAACAGCTGCTCGTGTCAAGGGTTTTCCAACATCATCTAGCTCTATGAAAGGAACAGTGCAATCAAATTCTAGAACTCTTGACGGTGCTACAACATCGGGCATGTTTCCCACTACCTTCTCTATTCTCACATTGTACCCTAGACAACACCCTCGATAGTGCACATAGTCATAAGATTTGAATAAAACTTTGCTAGCTTCTTCCTCCCACTCTCTCCAGGCCTCAGGTGCGAGAAATTGTATCTTGCCCATGGATAATGCTGATGCATGTGCACATGAGGGGCAACAAAATGAGTTCATGGTCCCCTTTAAGGAGGAAAATACTGTAAAACCTCACCCATTTTTATCTTGTTGGACTATGATATCTTGTAAGAGCTACAATTTTGCATATTTCTATAGACATGGAGCATAGCACTGACAATTGCATGCCATATCAGGCCCAAGCATCTATAAAGGGAGCTTCCATTCACATACACCACATGTAAAGGACCGGTCCAATTCACTGTAGTCACCATGAAACGTGATCTCTTACTAGTCCATCAAACACTAGCCATGCTTCTACAAACTAGTTATTGGAGACATTCTATATTCCCCAGGAGGCACCTCAAAACAAAAAGCACCTTTTTCATCTACAGGTTTCGTTTGTTCCTTCACATTTTTCGATCCATGTGTTAAAGCTACTTGGCACTTTCCACGATGAGTAGTCTTATCAACTACAATAGTAAGTCATACTGAGTTACAACAATATTTGGTAGCAAGAAAAATTGGGAAGCACCATGAAATTTCTCAATGTAATGTACTAAATTTATAGTGAGGCTTTTGAGCCTTGATTGTGTAGTGAATTGATGTGACTTGGTTAAGTTTGCAGTACCCTTTCACATAAGTTGTTGCTTTTTGGGCATCGTTTACAAATATCTGCACTCCCTCCACACCATTGCCTTGATTGTCTACAACCTATCTACAACTTGGCCAAAAATAGGCATCCAGTTACTTGAAATTGCTCAGTGATAACAACATTGTCATGACCAACGACAACTTCAATGGAAGCAGGTGAATCATCAAAGACTCTAATTTCTCCCTTGTAATAAGGCACAAGCTTGTATTGTCCACAAGGCATTGAACTGAATATAAACTTCCCATTTGCATTTGATACGACACAACACAAGGATTTCTCATCAAATGATGAATCCTCATGGCCTTTAGGATGACATACATGCTTTAATGCTGTACAATGTGTCCTAGCAAGAAAATATTCTTTGAAATAGAATTTCATGCTCAATGATTTATGATTTGAAGAGGCCATTCCAAGTCAATTCCATGCTATGCAACCAATCAAACGATGATCCACACAAAATTTATAAATACACTGAAGAGTATGTTCCTAGCCTATCTACATGTGCTCATGCATCATGCAAAATACAAACAAAAAAGACACACAAAATGGAAAAAAAATTCCTAATGACGATGACTAATGAGTTCAAATTTGTGGCGAAAAACTCTACCATCAGGTTTGTAGTGGTGGACGCGCAGTGTCATGACATTGGTCCCCCTCCAAACCTACACATCCTTTGCATGGGCTACAACTACCCATCCTCATCACCGCGAAGCTCGATAGTCAATGTGGTCTCCTTATCTTATGTAAAATCATCTATAATATCCACATCCTCATCAATAATTATCTTGTGGCTCAAGTCCATCATAAATCTCATCATCTAACTCCTCAATTGCATAGGCTACATTATCTCTTCTCTTGAACAATTTGATTCTCTTCCCTGCAATCCGAATCCGCACGGTTGTACCTTCAAGCTCTGCTAATCCATACGTAGCATTCTCATGGACATGCAGTACCAAATAAGGCCCAAACTATCATCTTGAAACCTTGCAGATAGCACTATACTGATTATCTAGATTGCTGTCATAAACCAACACCCAATCTCCCTCCTCAATCTCTTTAGGTCTCAATTTGTGTCTGCTATCAAATCGGTCTTTGTTGCGAATTCTAGCCTGTTTGAGCTTTTGAATAACTCTATCAATGTCTTTTGATCTCCTTTCCAACTAACGAATACAAAGAGCCAAAAGATCCTCTCTAGTCATTTCATCTTGATGCCACAGTAAAGCACTCCAAGTGTGCAAGTCTCTGTATGCATGATTGTTTTTTGCTCATACATCAACTCAGTTGGCATCTATCCTATTGTCACACTGTGAGTAGTTTGATCAACCCATAAGGCATAAGGCAACAACCTAGGCCACTCTCTCTGACCTATCCACTGCATGCTTTGGCCAAGGCTTTCACAATCAATGAATGGACTCTTTTGCTCTTTCTGTTGCCTTTTGGATTATATGCTAAAGTCAAAGAAAGTTTAATGCCAAGGTGAGAGAAAAACTCCCTAGCCTCATCAACATCCAACTCACCTCTATCTGCACAAATTTTCCCCTTGCATCCATACCTTACAAATAACATCTTCCAATAGAACTTACAAACCATAGAAGTAGACTTCATCCTCAATGCTCTTCCTTTGACTTGATTTGTGAGATCCTCTCATGCCAAAACAATGTACCGCATCTGCCATAATCCAACAGTTATAGTAATTAAATCAAGAACCCACTTGTAGTGAATACATGGTAGATACATAAGATGAAGCTCATCTCTATGTCTCACTACAGAAAACAACTAACAATCAGTGCATGTCTCAACAAACTGTGAGATATCTCCATACATGCCTCTCCACTAGTAGCGCTCTTTAATCTTCTCGTAGGTCACCCAAACAGCTCTATGTCCAACCAAAGACTTTCATGAAACTCTTTCATGATTTGCACCTATGAAGATATGTCACATACAACTCTCAATGGCTATCCTCCTCGCTTCTATGGATGCTTCCAAAGTAGCCCACTCTACAAGAAGAAACCATAAGCTTTTCTCTCCTGATCTTCTTGAAGTCTGCATCAATCCATTCAATCCTGTCTAGACATGGTACCCACATAACAACCAATCTGTAAATACTCCCGATATACAAAGACTCATCAAATCTTTCGAAAGTAGATACATGACAAATATGATAAGCATGCATGACTAAAAGATCAGCCCCATTATCAATATCATCAATGCAAAAAAATTCCATATCGTCATACCTTGCTCGTGAAAGCATATTGGCTACTACTGAGTCATCTAGCTTTCAAAGGCTTTAATGTAGGTTGAAACATTCTGGCCATTAACTATTTTGTGCTCACTAATCAATCACCTTGGTGGCACCATGCATATGCTCTTGTTCTTGATGTAGTAGTCATTGTTGATCGAATTGCTGCTTATGTAACTACTATTACTGCTACATAGATAAGTGCATCTGTTGATTTTGCATCAGAATGGCTAAAGAAAGAGTTTGTAATAATGTCTTCATCTCACCAGTCGAAAAGGAATAAGCAGTCAATAAAGAGGGTGGATTATTCTAAGTGTCTCCCATCTCAATAATCAGAAGAGACCCTTTCACATCAGGTTCACCAGATGTCGCATGGAATTTTTGTAGGAGTTCATGAAAGTCATTTGCCGCAGGGACGCTTTGTGATGGGAGAACTCACGTAAATAATTATCCAAAAGAATTTTAGATTCAAGAAGAATGAGGAAACAAATTATTTGATTAAAGATATAAACAAGATACAAGATTAAAAGACTCTTAGATATGATCAAAAGACTCGGATATCATCAAAATATCTCGCAAAGACAACGTCAAAATCTCAAACTGAGACATAAAAGAAGAAAGTGGAATGTCAAGTTTTAAGAAAAGATCTTCAAGGAAGGTGAGGAGCACCAAGTTCGAACTCAAGCCACTTTCGTAGAATTTGACAATGAGAGCTTCAAATAGGGAAAGAAACTCATAGCTCGACTCAAAAGCCACTCCATGGACCTTGATGATGACCTTCAAAGTAGGAAAGGAGCACCAAGCTTAGACTCAAGCCATCTTCATAAGCAACTCGATGGTGGAAATTTCAATGTAAGCAAGGGGCTTTAAGCTCGACCTCAAGCCTCTCTCTTGAATTTGATGGCAAGATCTTTGAAGAGGGTGAGGGACACAAGACTCCATGTCAAGCCTCTCCCTCTTGATTTTGATGGCCTCTAAGGCTCTCATAGTGCCACCCTTTTATAGTTTTCTCTCCTACATCTTCATGTTTTGCTTTTCTTTACCCAAAAAATCCTAAGGCTTTTTAATGATTTTCTTTTCAACTTAAACCTTTTACGTTTATGGAAAAGCCAAAAGTTTTAAACATATCTAAGTCAGCCACCTTTCTCGCTGAAGATGCCACTTCTCCACTATCCTTTGACTTTTAGACACTCAAAGCTAGTCTCTAAGCACTAACAAGATCCCTCTTTTCAATGCATCATGATGTATCCACATATTCTTTGTCTAAAAACTTCCACAAATCCTTCACACTCAGAGAGTTGGCTTGTATACTAAACCACTCATTCCCAAGAATTGGTGCTTCACATGATAAACAACACATTTCATTTTAAGGGAGCTCCGATTCACATACACCACATGTAAAGGAAGGGTCCAATTTGTTGTAGTCACCATGAAACATGATCTCTTACTAGTCCATCAAACACTAGCCATGCTTCTACAAACTAGTTATTGGAGATAATCTATATTCCCAAGAAGCACCTCAAATTAGAAAGTGCCTTTTTTCATCCACAGGTTTCGTTTATTCCTTCACATTTTCTAGTCCATGTGTTAAAGCTACTTGGCACTTTCCATGATGAGTAGTCTTATCAACTACAATAGTAAGTCATACTAAGTCATACTAGGTTACAACAACATTTGGTAGCAAGAAAAATTGGGGAGCACCATGAAATTGCTCAATGTAATGTACTAAATTTATAGTGAGGCTTCTAAGCCTTGATTATGTAGTTAATTGATGTGACCACTGCCTTGACTATCTATAGAGATCCCAGTTACTTGAAATGACTCAATGATAACAACATTGTCATGAACACTTCATTGAGATCAAAGGACAAACTATATTATACAAGTTTAACTATATAGTAATTTTGAAGTCAAAATACTTAAATAAATCAATTAAAAACATACTCTTTGCTCTGGAAATGTCACTCTTAAATGGTACTCCCAATGGAATTACATCCATGACTCCTCCCGAAATGTAGTAGGCCTCTTGTTGCTAGGATCATGTGCATACCTCCTTGTTGTGTTTAAAAAAAGAGTGTCAATTTACTATGTAGATTTTATGTTTCTCACACTAGCACACGTGCTCTATTTGTGAGTCAATGAATAAAAATATCAGCACCAAGTTTAATATCTTTTATCTCTATTTATGTAGATTTAAATTCCATGGACTACAACACGATTCACGCATGTCCCAATGTTTGTATTTTATATAGAGGTGAATACGAGAATGAGGAGAGATGAAAAAATTGTTAGAAATGCGGGATCTAGAGCATGACATAACCGGAAGCTATGGAGGATGGAAGGAGAAGTGTAGACTCATGATGGAATGGACACTGTTTGTTACACAAGTGAATTAGGTTCCAAGATTGAGACTTGGACTCATAAACACAATCTTGTGTATGTGGACAATGACATTGACACTTTACTGAAATGAAAAAGAGTACTATCATTGCATTAAGAAAGGAAGCAAGTACAATGCTTTATAGGAAAGTAGGAAACTGCAGTAGGCACTATTGTGCATATGGGATAAGTTAGCCTGCATATCCTTGACCGTGAGATTCCATACAAAGAGGCTGTTTGAGTGTGATTGCTGATTCTCAACACCCCTCCTCAATCACAACTAGGAAAGGCACAAAGTGTGTAGAGGCTGTAATGAGAACCACCTGCAAAGTGTGGGTATACCACAGACATGGCAAAACACCAGAGGCTGTTGCAGAAAAAGCTAAGTGTGGGTACCATAAACATGGTGGACATCCAGAGGCTGTAACAGGGGCCTCACAAAGTGTACAGGGACTGTAATGCCAAGTTACATAAGGAGTTTACAAAGCTTATGGCAGGAAGTATTAGGGAAAGGAAAAATACAAGGCTATTTAAAACAATCTATCAGAATTATGAGAGTACAAGGACTGATGAGTCTTGTCCTTCCGATCCTGGTGGTCTTCATCTTCATCTTCCTTTGCTTCATTTTCTTCTTCTTCTTTGACTGCGACTAGATAGGCCTTTTGGGATCTCTTTCTTGCGTGGCAGAACTTCTCGGTGTGTCCGGTCCTTTTGCAGAAGTCACAAAAGAGCTGATCTTTCTTGCCTTTGTACCTGTTGCCAACATATAATGCATGCTCATCTCTAGAGGTACTTGGTTCTTCTTTAGTTTTTAGCTTCTTTTCTTCTTCTAACAGTGATGCCTAGATATCAACAAGTTCAGGATTTGGCATGTTGATTAAAGTTGTTGATACATTATTATATTCAGGAGGCAAGCTCTTAAGTAGAACACCGATGCAAACATCTTCATCCATTTTAATGTTGATTCCTGCAAGTTGGGTTAGGAGTCCTTCCATGTAATTAAGATGTGTGGCAAGTGATGTGCTGGACTTCATTTCAAGCCTGAAGAATTCAATTAGGAGACCATACTTTGATGATTTAGATTGTGCACCGAACAGGGTGTCAAGTCTTTTCCATGTATCCTGTGAGGTCTCACAGTTATCCACGTGATGGATATAACTGTCATCTAGCTCCAATTTGATAATGGCCTGGGCTCTGTCATCATTCTTTTGCCAAGTAGTTGCAAGGTCCGCGTCCCGAGGTTTCTTCTCTTTGCCATTTGTGATGGCCCAGAGACCCTTCTTCATCAAGATGAGCTTGATGCGGGTTTGCCAAGTGTGGAATCCGACTCCTTTGAATTGAGCATTTGGCGAGTCTTTGCCCATGTTAGATTTACGGGAACAGTAGCAAATCAACTTCAGACTTTATTAGATTTGAGCAACAGAAGAATTGATTGAGAGACACAAGTGCTAAAAAGCACTAACTGAGTGTCAATGAATACCAAATCTGCAAAAGTCTTTTACTCCAAGTGATCTTCCCCTTCTTGATTTGATGCTGATGTCGTCAGATCTGAGTGACAGTACTTTAACGAACTTCAGAGAGTATTGCTCAGTGATTAAAATCACTGTTGATAACTTCAGTGAGAGAAACAGTGAAAAATGTCAAGATTTTGAAGCTTTTGGCTATGGTGGATTTAGGGTTTCTGAGACAGGGGCCTGGTTTTTTGCTTATTGCAGGAGCTACAGTGCATCATTTTTAAAACTTTTTACATATCTAGGAAGCTTATGTCATGGGCTACCAAAGCCCCATGAAGATTGTGCAGATCGTGGTCAGTATAAGGCGCGCAGGTGCCGCGAACAGATTCGGCGCAGATCTGGACAGCGTGGTCGAATTTGTGCAATGCTGGAGCCAAGGAGCATCAATGTCATTGATTGTTGTGCCAAGATGAAACGCCTTGAGCAGAGGAACAACTCTCCAGAAGAAATCGTGGGCTGAAATGGCCTGGTTGAAGAGTTATGGAAGCTCCAAGCAAGGTAGGTCCTGTCTGGCTATGGCAGACATAGAACAGAGATTTGGGATTTTCACAATGCTGAGCTCCAGATGGTCCAATGTCCTGGATTGATGTGATACAGAGAAGCTTTATGAGTTGGGGAATACTTTTCCAGAAGGAAGCTGTAAGAGATTTGACCTGTGGAGTGAGATATAAGCAGTTCAATCTGATAGGGTGCTGCTGGCTATGGCTGCCATGGAAGCTTCAGTGAGAGTAGAGTTGGGAGATGAAGTCATGAGCTAACATTGAGCTGGATGGAGGTTCAGAATAATCAAGAGAGGCTAGAGAAGCAATGCCATGCCCAACTGGGCTCTGATACCATGTTAGAAATGCGGGATCTAGAGCATGACATAACCGGAAGCTATGGAGGATGGAAGGAGAAGTGTAGACTCATGATGGAATGGACACTGTTTGTTACACAAGTGAATTAGGTTCCAAGATTGAGACTTGGACTCATAAACACAATCTTGTGTATGTGGACAATGACATTGACACTTTACTGAAATGAAAAAGAGTACTATCATTGCATTAAGAAAGGAAGCAAGTACAATGCTTTATAGGAAAGTAGGAAACTGCAGTAGGCACTATTGTGCATATGGGATAAGTTAGCCTGCATATCCTTGACCGTGAGATTCCATACAAAGAGGCTGTTTGAGTGTGATTGCTGATTCTCAACACCCCTCCTCAATCACAACTAGGAAAGGCACAAAGTGTGTAGAGGCTGTAATGAGAACCACCTGCAAAGTGTGGGTATACCACAGACATGGCAAAACACCAGAGGCTGTTGCAGAAAAAGCTAAGTGTGGGTACCATAAACATGGTGGACATCCAGAGGCTGTAACAGGGGCCTCACAAAGTGTACAGGGACTGTAATGCCAAGTTACATAAGGAGTTTACAAAGCTTATGGCAGGAAGTATTAGGGAAAGGAAAAATACAAGGCTATTTAAAACAATCTATCAGAATTATGAGAGTACAAGGACTGATGAGTCTTGTCCTTCCGATCCTGGTGGTCTTCATCTTCATCTTCCTTTGCTTCATTTTCTTCTTCTTCTTTGACTGCGACTAGATAGGCCTTTTGGGATCTCTTTCTTGCGTGGCAGAACTTCTCGGTGTGTCCGGTCCTTTTGCAGAAGTCACAAAAGAGCTGATCTTTCTTGCCTTTGTACCTGTTGCCAACATATAATGCATGCTCATCTCTAGAGGTACTTGGTTCTTCTTTAGTTTTTAGCTTCTTTTCTTCTTCTAACAGTGATGCCTGGATATCAACAAGTTCAGGATTTGGCATGTTGATTAAAGTTGTTGATACATTATTATATTCAGGAGGCAAGCTCTTAAGTAGAACACCGATGCAAACATCTTCATCCATTTTAATGTTGATTCCTGCAAGTTGGGTTAGGAGTCCTTCCATGTAATTAAGATGTGTGGCAAGTGATGTGCTGGACTTCATTTCAAGCCTGAAGAATTCAATTAGGAGACCATACTTTGATGATTTAGATTGTGCACCGAACAGGGTGTCAAGTCTTTTCCATGTATCCTGTGAGGTCTCACAGTTATCCACGTGATGGATATAACTGTCATCTAGCTCCAATTTGATAATGGCCTGGGCTCTATCATCATTCTTTTGCCAAGTAGTTGCAAGGTCCGCGTCCCGAGGTTTCTTCTCTTTGCCATTTGTGATGGCCCAGAGACCCTTCTTCATCAAGATGAGCTTGATGCGGGTTTGCCAAGTGTGGAATCCGACTCCTTTGAATTGAGCATTTGGCGAGTCTTTGCCCATGTTAGATTTACGGGAACAGTAGCAAATCAACTTCAGACTTTATTAGATTTGAGCAACAGAAGAATTGATTGAGAGACACAAGTGCTAAAAAGCACTAACTGAGTGTCAATGAATACCAAATCTGCAAAAGTCTTTTACTCCAAGTGATCTTCCCCTTCTTGATTTGATGCTGATGTCGTCAGATCTGAGTGACAGTACTTTAACGAACTTCAGAGAGTATTGCTCAGTGATTAAAATCACTGTTGATAACTTCAGTGAGAGAAACAGTGAAAAATGTCAAGATTTTGAAGCTTTTGGCTATGGTGGATTTAGGGTTTCTGAGACAGGGGCCTGGTTTTTTGCTTATTGCAGGAGCTACAGTGCATCATTTTTAAAACTTTTTACATATCTAGGAAGCTTATGTCATGGGCTACCAAAGCCCCATGAAGATTGTGCAGATCGTGGTCAGTATAAGGCGCGCAGGTGCCGCGAACAGATTCGGCGCAGATCTGGACAGCGTGGTCGAATTTGTGCAATGCTGGAGCCAAGGAGCATCAATGTCATTGATTGTTGTGCCAAGATGAAACGACTTGAGCAGAGGAACAACTCTCCAGAAGAAATCGTGGGCTGAAATGGCCTGGTTGAAGAGTTATGGAAGCTCCAAGCAAGGTAGGTCCTGTCTGGCTATGGCAGACATAGAACAGAGATTTGGGATTTTCACAATGCTGAGCTCCAGATGGTCCAATGTCCTGGATTGATGTGATACAGAGAAGCTTTATGAGTTGGGGAATACTTTTCCAGAAGGAAGCTGTAAGAGATTTGACCTGTGGAGTGAGATATAAGCAGTTCAATCTGATAGGGTGCTGCTGGCTATGGCTGCCATGGAAGCTTCAGTGAGAGTAGAGTTGGGAGATGAAGTCATGAGCTAACATTGAGCTGGATGGAGGTTCAGAAGAATCAAGAGAGGCTAGAGAAGCAATGCCATGCCCAACTGGGCTCTGATACCATGTTAGAAATGCGGGATCTAGAGCATGACATAACCGGAAGCTATGGAGGATGGAAGGAGAAGTGTAGACTCATGATGGAATGGACACTGTTTGTTACACAAGTGAATTAGGTTCCAAGATTGAGACTTGGACTCATAAACACAATCTTGTGTATGTGGACAATGACATTGACACTTTACTGAAATGAAAAAGAGTACTATCATTGCATTAAGAAAGGAAGCAAGTACAATGCTTTATAGGAAAGTAGGAAACTGCAGTAGGCACTATTGTGCATATGGGATAAGTTAGCCTGCATATCCTTGACCCTGAGATTCCATACAAAGAGGCTGTTTGAGTGTGATTGCTGATTCTCAACAAAAATGTGAAACATTGCATTACAAAGATGCAAGTAGAAAGATCCCTCACAAGGTGCTTTGACATTTTCCATTGGCTCCCCATATACAACATATATTTCGGACCCCAAAATTAGCAAGACTGGTGGATTGGGGATCAAAGAATGTAAGTACATATGGGATTATGTGAATTACCTTGGACTATCTTTCCTTCAATCATATAAATTAAAAGTGGCAAGAATTTGAACAAGAGCCATGAGACACATTAAGATGGTGTCGATTGGATGGTGTGAATCCTTTCTCCATGCATTCAAGTAAATTGTCAACTTGGCCAATAGTCCTTGTGAGCTACAACTTGCCACAAATTATTTGTTTTAAGAAAGAACATCTAATTTTGTCCCTCGTAATCCTAGGAAAATGTCAAATCAAAGACCTTAACGTTTATTTGGCTCCTCTTATTGATGATCTCCTAGAGTTATGGAGAGGCATAGACATGCCTGATGTGTCAAAACAAGACGACAAAAGAAGGTTTCAAGTTCGTGCAATTCTAGCATAGACTATACACAACTTTCCTGGCTATGGATTTTGTTTAGGTTTTCAATTGTGATAGTAGCACATGTGCGAGTATTTTCATTTCAATTTAATCTTTCATGCTCATGCTAAATGTTTTACTATGGACACAAGGTTGAGCCAAGGGTTGTAAAGCTTGTCCCTTATGTAGTGATTGCTTGAAATCTACGCATAGTAAGAATCTTAACAAGAACATATATCTTTAGCATAAACGATTCTTGCTTGAAGATCACTCATTAAGTCAAAAGACACAAGCTAGGCACTTCAATGGAAAGGTTGAGAGTGGCAGATGTCCAGTATCGATGACACCTATAGATTGGTACAAAAGGTGGATAGAAGGACCTATCATCAATCCACAATCAGAGCTTGCAAGTGATGAAGATGATGAACGTGGTCAAGGACAAAGTTCTCTAGCTCCCTCTATCTCTATATGGTCTCGACTAGAGTATTGGAAGGACCTGAAGATTTGTCATCTTCTTGATCCTATGCATATATTTAAAAATGTAGGACACTCTTTCTGGAAACATCTCATTGGTTTGAAGGACACGGAGCAAGCCAGTAATGACTCAAAGGATAAAAACTACAAGCATGCTTTATGGTCTTGAGTCAATGAAGAGATAGGAAGAAAAGAGTATGCACATGCACCATGGGTGTTAGCCCCCATGGAGATTTCAACAATCAATTGGCGGATACAGTCTATTCAAACACCCACAAGATATGGTGCATCATTTCAAAACATATTTACTGTGGATGATGTGAGTCTTTCCAACTTGAAGATACATGATTGGCATAATTTCATCAAGGTAACTCTTACTTTTTTTGGTCCACAACTCGTTGTTGTCCTAACAAGTCGTCTGATTATACTATAAAACAGACATATGCAGCATGTCCTCCCTCTTGTATCGATGGTTGTCTAATGAGTGGTGTTCTCGATGTTATCTACCACTTGGGGAAGCTTGCAAGGTATGTTTACACTTTGCACATGCCTATATATATGCTTAGAATGGGATTTCAATTAATGTTCATCTATTTTTTTAGATGGATTGCATCTAAGGAGATAGATGTGTTATCAATAGCGCAAAAGAAAAGGGAATGCATTGAGATCCTTTGCCTGATGGAGAAGGAGCTACCAAATTCTTTTTTTGACATTCAAGTCCACGTACTAATCCATTTGGTGGATGAGATAGAGATTGTAGGTGTTGTTAGCACTCGTTGGATATTTTGGGTAGAGAGGTTCATGGGAGTCATGAAGGGACTTGTTCGCCAAAGAGCCCAACTAGAGGGCTCAATGTCAGAGGGATGGTTGCTTGGAGAGTGCATGTACTACCTTGCTAAGTACCTTGAGTGTGTTGATGAGGATGCTCCTTGCATATGGGCAGTGGATGATCCCACTACACTATTAGATGAGGTATGACGTGGTAAGGGCATTCCCTTCAAGGTCTCATATGAGAAATGTATGAACTTGTCCACATTTGTTATTCACAACTCATAGTGTATGAAAATTTTTGTTAAAGAGTACTGTTAAGTAGTTTGCAATGCAGAAGAAGATGAGGAGGTTGAAAATCTAGCAAGACAGAACCTCCCTCAATTCTTCATGGTTATCACACCGTATTAGAGATGGAATCATGGAAGGGGAAGACACCAGTGATAAGCAAAGAGAGATTGGATTTGGTTGTGATAGAGAGGTAGCATTTCTTTCTTTCATGTACCTATATTGAGTTGTATCTAATCTTAGTGATGTAACTTAAAGTTTACATATTTCATTCTTGCACCTTTAGGTACATGGGTACAGCAATATGTGGGCATATGGTCAACATCTTCGAGTCAATAGAATTGATCAACTGTTTCACACCCAAGATTTTTGCATTATCTCTTCTTTTAACCAACAAGCAAGTGCACAAGACACAGATCTTATTGAAGAGGAGCTCGGCTATGTGGGAGACATAGTCGGTATTTATGAGCTCAGCTACCGTATCTGCAACAATGGTAATTTTTGACAACAATAATACATTGACAATCTTTGCTTTAGACTTCCTTCTAAAATGTTGCAAATCTTGTATGTTAATAGCTTGTGTTGAAGGTTGATTGGTATGGTGCTGAGTACAAAGGGGCTGGAGCCACAATGAGACAAGAGTCTTGTGGGTTTTGGTCAGTTGACTCTTCAAAGCCATTATGGACAACATGGGAACCATACATATTATTGGCACACTGTGATCAAGCTTTCTTCTATGCTGCCCCACATTCTTCTAGTCCATGGAGACTAATTGTGCCTATCAATCCTCGAGGACAACAGGTGTTTGACACCACCTACGGGGAGGTGGACCAAGCGAGTCTACAAGAGTATGACTCAATTTCTAGAAAGCCCCATTCACTCACAAAATTAGCACAATAAGAGCACCAGGAAGAGGAAGCAAGCGACAATGATGCAACAGATGATGAGACGACAGAAGATCTTGCCTTGGAGTTGGACTTGAGCCTCCTGTAGAGCCTTAATCATTGATAGATTCACTACCCACTCTCATTCTTGATGTACAACTCATAAATGAAGAGCTTCAAGAGACAATGCAAGACAATGAAGAGATTGAATTGATCATTGATCTCTTTCCAAACCACGCTTGAATCGTAAAATCCAAGGTATGATATCATGTTTTGTCTTGATCATTCTGACCACTTTCTTAATGATTGTAGGAAAATCAAATTGGTATCAATGGACCTTATTGGTAAGACCTAACACATTTTTCCATTGATCATATTCATTATTTCATTGATCTCTTTGAATCTTACTAACAATGGGTGGGTTGGGTGTGGGGAGTCTTGTGGATGATAGCCATCTATGACTAGAGTTGGGGTTTGATTCCCCAGAGACTCGACCTTGTTTGTTTGAACAAGTTTTGAAGATGCACAAATACCCTAGCACCAAGGCAGGACATCCCAGCCTCTCTCTCTTGCTCAACATCTTTTCTCATAACATTTCATTTCATTTCTCTCTCTCTCTCTCTCTCTCTCTCTCTCTCTCTCTCTAGTTGGAGGTATTAACTATGCATTGTCTCGTTGATGTCTCAGCAATCGAACCATGTCACGCAGCACCCTCTTATGGCTCCATCCGGTACCAAACGTGCGCTCTAGGTGACTGAGGACAATCCTTGCATTGCAACAAAAAGTAAATAAACCAACCTCTTGATATTTTGAATAATTAAAGCAAGTCAAAGATACATATGCACATAGAACATGCATTCTAGGCATGTAGGTCTTCAGCACCCATCCGATGCGATGATTGAAAAGACATCTGTCTCTTTGACAGGTACCACCTGTATGCTCCTTCTGCACCTTGTCTTGCATGTGGTTCTTGAGAAGAGACCTCATCAGGGAAAAGTGGCCTCAAAATCTATTGGAGGTGGACTATCATCACCTACAACTCTGCATTTGTTAACCTCAACACATGAAGAAAGAAAAAAAAGTGGAAAAGCGCATGTTGGGTCACCTAAAAGTGGTTGCCCAAGAGGGAATCAGACACAATGGAAGAGGCACGATGGAGATTGACTAAAAGAGCAAGGGCAACCTGTAAAATAAAGTCAAAGGTAAAAACACATTTTTAAACGCAAGGTGACCCTAAGATTGTTGTAAAATAGTGCCATGCTCCCTCTTGTGCAAATTGTAAAAGGTAGGTGGGAATTAGTAAGAAAGAAGAGAAATAGAAGGCACAGAAAGGAAGAGGGAAAATGGAACTTGGCACAATGGCTGATCATGTAAAAAAGGGGATAAGAGGATGATTGCCCAAAATGAATTTATGGTTTTGTATATAAAGTTGAAAAGTGAATGAAGAGCTCATTATTTTGGTGTGTAGCAAAGTGGACTCTTCTTCTTCTCTTCTCTTTCACGCTTGCTTGTGAGTGCTTGAGGGAGGGAGTGTGAGCGTGTGAGGGAGAGTAATCTTGGAGGTGAAGCCCTCCACCATCTCCTCTCTTCTTCATCTTCTCTTCTCTTGTCTCACGCGCTTAAGAGAGGAAGAAAATCAATAAGGCATCAAGATAAGCTCACTATACTCGTAGAGAGGGATAGCGCATCGGCTATGTGAGAGGTAGCCATTAGTGCTCACTTGAAATGCTTGAAGAAATAAGCAATCCATGGTTCTTGGCAGTTGAGCGAGAGCTTGCTTTACATTTTGGTTCCATTGTCGGGACCAACGGATTCAATCTTGAGTGCTTATGCACTTCAAATCAAGCATCGAAGTAAGGGTTTCATCGCTAAACCAGAGCTTAAGATAGATATAAGGTTTTGGGTTTTTAATCCGTGCTACAGGTAAGTATTTTTGGTTTTTGATGATTAGTTGAGTAGGATAAATTGTTTCAATACTTTGCTTTTGATTTTTGTTGCATTTAGAGTAGGTTAGGATCAACAAAATCAAAGCGGAAAGCTTAGGCTTTGTTGTTGTAAAATAGGCCCAAACAAGGCATAAATAGGCAAAAAATAGAAAAAATGAGTAATTAGATGTGTCAGAATAGCAAGGGGAGTGATCATTGAGATTAAGGTTGTGCCCAACAAGGGTTGAAGACCCCGATAGAGGCAAGGAAAAGCCCCATTTGTGACCTGACATTAAGAGAGAGAGAGAGAGAGAGAGAGAGAGCTTGGAGGCCCCTACTTGGCAACGAATAAATCAAGCTAGACCAGAGGTTTTTGTGACATCTAGGTATATGAGACCCTTCCTTCACTTCCCTAGTTGTGTTTTGGAAAATCTAGAGTGCTAACATTGCATGTACCAGTGGCATTTAATTGAATCGTGCTCGAGTTGCCCTTTCAATTGCTAGAATCGGATGGTTGTAACAATGTCCGATTTCCAGAATGCGATGCTCGAACCACCTAATCTGATATTCAAAATCGGATACTTAGGATCAGGCCTACCACATCACCACTTGGACAACCCACCTCTAACCAATTCTGAGAATTGGACAAGAGGAAATCAGACACACCTCCTTGTCTAGTCGGACACACCCCATCCGATCACGACAATTTGATCTTAGAATCGGACCGAGTGACCTATGTGATCGGACACCTATCCGAATTAGACCAGTGCCCTTGTCCGATTCCTAGAATCGGACATATTCAAATCAGACCACACCATGCTGTCCGATCAGACACACCCTGTCTGATCCTGACAATCGGACCCGACCCTATCTGATTCCTAGAATGGGACACACCCTAAATCACACAATGGTAAATCGGATGTCCCATTTTTAGAATCAGATTTTGGTAAATCGGACACAGTTTGAGAGACAAAATCTAGAAATTTGACAATCCCCGACTGACGAAGAGTGTGACCCACACTGCGAGCACTCACCAAACACCTTAGAGACCTCGAAATCGTAGCCGAATGGCCAGAAATTGTGTGGTAGCACATTTCCACAAACTTGACGTTCTTGGTTTTATAGGCTAATTGTAAGACCCCAAATTGACTAAACAAGCTGAATGACACAATGTAAACCCTAACAAGTGGCAAGGAAGGCCGGGAACCAAGCTTAGCACCCCATTAGCCACACGAGCACAAGCAGAAGTACGAAAGCTAAATATTCATCTTTTCTTTGCACTCGTACTATTTTCAACACTTGAAGTCCACTTGGCAAGAGCCAAAAGCTTAATTGCGCATAGTGCACAGAAAAGAGTACACCCACACACACTGAGTGACTCTAAGTTGAGAAGTTCTTGTAAATAACAAGGAACTCACCTAGACATAACCCAAGAACAAACCAACCAAGAGGAGAAGATATGGAGACATAGTTGGGTGATCGAAACCCCAAGCGTAGGACCGAGCAGAAGACGCAACAGGAAATCCAGGAGGAATAATCATCATTGGAGGAGTGGATCTACCCGATTTAATCAACCTCATCGACAACTTGGTGGAGAGAGAGACCGCAAACATGGCAAAGACAAGCACTAACCATGGATAGGATGAGGAGCTCGATCTAGGAGGTCTCTTGACTGAAATCTAGTGGCTGGTCACCAATTACAATCTATAGGTCTACACAAACCACCACGATAGGATGTCTGAGGATGTCATGGTAGACCTAGGAGAGGAGAGGAGACTAGCATGCAAAGCCTTGTGAAGTCTAGTGACCTACAATCAGGAATAGCAAGCAAGGTTTCATAAAAACATGGAAGTGTGTAAATTCAATGGGTGCTAGCACTAGCAAAAAAAATATGTCGAGAGGAAAAGAGCACTAGAGGGAGATCTTACCTTGAGTGAGCTTCTCATGAAGCAACTCTTAGACAACAGTTCCGCCGAGTGAAGTGCCACTACAATGGCAATCTCATTGCTTGTAGGATTAGGAGTTACTCAGGGCTCCAAGAGTGAGTCTAAAATCTTGATAGTTGCAAAGCATCTAGACAAGTACGAGCCTAATGATGACCCATATAACTTTATAGAGTAGTTTGAGCAAGTCTGTGAGGCCAACGGCCTAACCAATCTTACTTTGCACTCACAACATTTTGGTTTGTGCGTAGGAGATAAGGGTAGGACTTGCACATGAGTCTAGATGTTGCCGAGTGAATTGACTTTAACAACCTCAAGAGTCTCTTCATTAAGAGATTCTCTAAGCATGGGTACTCTAATAACCTGCTAGTTTGGTTGATGAATGGTAAGCCAAGGGATAAGAAGGATATCTTGGATTAGGTGACCCATGTGAGAATTTTATTTAAGAGAATCTCTACTAGAAAGCAACCAACTAAGAGAGTAGTGTCGACAATATTCATTAATGGAGTACAAAGTGAAGAGCTCTACAAGGCCGATAAATCAAGCTTGCAGTGAGATGCACTAACAAGGGTTTTTGAAGAGGCCATTAGAATGGACAAACAACTCAAGGAGAGAAATTCCAACGACTTGAATCAAGAAGAGACTACCTCTAGGAACTCCAAGAGAGCTTTGAGAACAAACAAAAGAGCAGGCCCAAGTGCTCAAGATAAAGGCAAGAGCATTGTCTCAAGCCAAGAGCTAGTTGAGATGAAGATGGAGATAGCTAGATTACAAGAAATAATGAGATGACCGACACGCCCTCACATCCAATGCATGTATTGTGGTGAAAACCACTTGCCAGCTAAGTGTCAGGACCTAGGTCCTGACCTTGCATGAATTGCAGTAGGTTCAGCCATGATGCCATGCATTGCAAATTGCCAAGGAGACTTTTGTACTCGTAACCGTACAATTAGCCTTACCTAGTGAATGGGCTGCCAAACTTCTTCAGAAGGGGAGCCCCATTGGCTCTTTGAGCACCCAATGACACCAAGCTAGCCATTCCTAGGATGGAGATAAATCTACAGGCATATGTAGACCAGTTGGACCCTACATGAACCATCCACCAAGTGATAATCCAATCCACTACATGGAAGAGCTAGATGATGAAGAGTCTTACATACACTCTTATGTCTCATACAAAGAAGAGGAAAATGTAGTCCTTATGGACTACCGATCAGTACCACTGATGGTGTTAGGTAGAGGGAGAGGTAGAGGCTTAGGAGGGCAGACCCAAGTACTAATCACATGCTGAACTTGTGGTCATCTAGGACAGGCTACCTTGAACAGGAGCAAGAAATTTGAGACAAGGCCGATCAGAGATGCCCTGAATGTGGAATCATGCACCTCTTTATCGATTTCCCCAGACGAAACCCCATCCTCTAACTCAAGAATGAGCTCTCGGTCCCATTAGGGTTGTTCAGTGTCAAGACACTCGATGGGGAGGCCACACCTATCTGGTTGCATATCATGTCCCATGCATAGATGAAGCATACTAGCATATCATTACCATGGCCTAGCAACCTAGATGCACCCTCAATTGAAAAGAGGAGCCGTAGGAGGAGGAGGAGGAAGAAACTAGATGCAAAGGTCATGGTCAGTGAGTATTCCAACCCAAAGTGCCAACTCAAAGCTATCAAAAAGGTGAAGGAGTGGGTGAAAGAAGCTTAGGAACACCTAAGAGATGCCGAGCCTATATTTCAAGATGAGATTGTTGATCTCTCTAGCATAAGCAAACTAATGTCACCCCCACAACCAAAATCAAGGGATGTAGCGGCACCACAAATAGTGCCACATAAACAAAGCCTAAAACACCATATTGGAGAATATGGGAATTTTCCATAAGTTTGGAACACGTGGTCAAATCTTTGGATTTGTCATAATTTGAACACTATAACTCCAAATCGAGCACTCTATAGCTCAGTTATAGATTCCATTTTTCAAGTGCTTTCCAATGATAGGTCACATCATATGGTTTTAATAAACTTATGGGCATGTTATCTGAGTTCCACCTTTTTAGTATTCATAAAATAGGAATTGGGAGATTCCCAAACTCACTAATATTGTGTTCTAAAGACTACAAGCCAGTGAACCAGCCAAGGCCATTGGCCAAGAAGCGCAAAGATAGGAGCATGGCAAGCAACTAGCAATCTCGTTACCTCACTGATAACCACCCCTGTGATGCTAAGCCTAGGAGATCTACTTTGGCAACATCGTCCACTATGGCAGGAGCTTAAATAGTGGGTTGAAGGACCAATAGGGTGAGGTGCCACTATCTTGAATGAACATGACGCAGAAACATAGCTATCGAGTCTAATGATGCACTCATTGCCAAAATCCTTACATATTATTGCTTTCTAAGAGGGCATTGAAATGCATGTTGTCTTGCCCATCTTAGCCCTAGGTGACATCACAAGGAAAGGAATCATAAACAAGAGAGCAGGAGTCAGTGTGCTGAGCCATGCAGTGCTCCAGACCTAGGTTAACCCACCACTTGAGACAACCACATTTAACGTCACTTTGGCTAATGGAATGAAAGTGAAGACATTCAATGTGTTAAAGAATTGGCCAGTAAAAATCACAAGAGTCCAATTCTTGGTTGATTTTATAGTCATGAAGGGAGTGGACTATGATATCCTACTAGACCGACCCTGAATATGCAATGAGAGAGTCATAGAAGACTGGGGCAACATGTTAATATTCCTATGAAATCAAACAAAATCCATAAGAGTAGAGAGATGGACACCTGGAAGACCACGACAATCGACCTAGACACCATCTCTTCTATGCTAAAGGGTGACAGCCATGCTAGGATATCCTATAGGTGACAACCATGCTAAGTACATCCCTTGCCTTGAGGACCAGCGAGACTAGATGCATGTCCTTGCTACAATCAACTTGCCAAAAAATGAGGAATATGAGCAAGCTATTAAAGTAGTTTGTAAGACCCAAGAAGAGCCCTCAGTGTCTCATTCCAAGTACCAAACAATAGACGAGAGCTCCATGTGATCTTAGAGTACCTGATCGACAAGTTAGCTAGTAACTCATCAGCAAATATTAAACCACTCAAAGATCTCTTGAATGAACCTAAGTGGTAATGTACCAAAGTGCATGACTTAAACTTGATGTACAATTGGTCCTTAGACCAATGAGAAGAGACCTGAGTATCAGGACTTAGAAGGTGATCAGCAATCAGATGAGGGTGATTCTAACGATGAGTATGAGGATCGTTGCTCCTTAGGTGACAAGAGTGAAGGGGAGATTCATATGATAGAATACAACACTAAAAGATGCTTAATCAAGAAAATACATCCGTGCGAGGGAAATGCCTTTAGAGTCGAGAAAGGAGTCATGCGCATGGATTGAAATCGCACTTGGTTAGAGCATGCAGGTGCAATGGACTATGAGCAAGCAGGACTAATCCAACGAAGTGCTATGCTCATATATAGGATGAATTCACCTTGCAAGTGGCAACCATTAGGGGAAACTCCCTCTTCTAGCAAAGGCGGAGAGTTTGATTGCAAGTCAAAAGTGAGTTCAGACAGTGATCTTGAGATTCCTCAACCTACTAAGACTAGATGAAAAGGGACCTACCCATTCACCTAAGGCACCAAAGGTTAAAGGAGGAATGGAGGAAATGGCCTACAAACAGGCAAGTAGAAGAGGAAGGAAAACTGCAAGACTTACCAAAGAGGTTCACTAAGTTCCAGAAAGGCGATAGGGTAGTGATTTTCCTGGGAGTCAAATGCTAGGGGCAAGTAAGCGAACCAATAGAAGGACCCACTAAGGTCAAGGAGGTCAATTTGGCCAGGGAAGGGGGGGAACTTTGACTTGTCTTTATAGCCAATGACCTGACCAAGGAAGAGGAAGAAAGTCTCATTGATCTCTTGCAAGAGTATATGGACGTCTTTGCTCAGTCCCTGGAAAAACTCAAAGGCGTAGATCCGAGTGTAGTGACTCACAATATACCCATGACACCTGATGCAACACTGGTGAAGCAGCAACCGTATCCTATGAATCCAAAAAACACTCATGCTGTCAAGGTGCAAATTGATAAGCTAATGAGAGTAGGATTCATTTGTGAGATTGAGCACATGGATTGGGTTTTGCCCATAGTCATCGTACTGAAAAACAAAAAAAAAATCAAGGTGTACATCAACTAAAAACGGTAAGCACTACCACGAAGAGAGACAATTATCCACTACCAAAAGAGTAGCTAATAAAGAGGCCTACAGCTTCCTAGATGGCATTTTAGATATAACCAAGTGCAAATGCACCCCAACCATAGGCACAAGACTGCCTTGCCCACTGAGTGGGGAATCTTTGCATACATAATCATGCCCTTTAGGTTGACTAAAGTACCATCTACCTTCCATAGGCTCATGTGCTCTATATTCAAGGACATGCTTAGGAAGGAGTTGGAGGTTTTTGTCAACAATCTGTGTGTTCATTCCACTTGCAAGGAGCATGTAGACAAGCTTCAAGCTATCTTTGAATGGTGTTGATTATATAATCTCTTGTTGAACCCCATAAAGTGCAAGTTCTAGATGAAGCACGAATGCATTCTAGGGCATGTGGTGTCGAAGAATAGCATTGCCACCGACTTCTCAGAATTCACAGTCATCATTGATCTCCCACCACCAACTAATTGCAGAGGAGGTCAGTGCTTCATGGGCCATATAGGGTATTATCGGTAGTTTGAACTATGCATTGATTGCTAGACCTCTATACAAACTGTTGATTGTATTTAAATGGAGCGAGGAATGTCAGCATGTGTAAAGAAACTAAAAAAAGTCTCTCACTACTACACCAATCCTATGAGCTCCAGATTGGACAATAACCTTTCATGTTCACATTGATGCTTCTAAATTTGCTATAGGAGCAATGCTGTGCCAACTTGGTGAACACAACTTAGACTATCCTGTGAGTTTCGCTAGCAAACAACTCACACATATGGAAATGAATTATTCAAAAACAACAGCGGGGAGAGAGGGGCTAGCCATGGTATTTGGTGTAAAGAAGTTTTGGCACTATGTTTAGGCTATGCCCTTTACCTTCTTTGCTCACCATCAAGCCTTCCTCTATCTTGTTAACAAACCTTGTGCTATAGAACGCATCACTCGATGGCTACTTCTACTTTTGGAGTTTGACTTCTCTGTGGTCGTAGACAAGGGGAAATAGCATTACATGGCTGACCATATGTCTCGCATTCCCATAGGAGAAGCTGCTAGAAAAGGCATACGTGATGCCCATCTCTTTAACCTGTCTAGTGAAAGAGATCTATTTAAAGCTGATTTGATGCCATATTGGGTAGATAACATAGTCCAAGTGCTTGAGAATGGACTCCCTGAATGACCAATCAAGAAGGCCCGCCAACTTAGATAACTCATCCTGAAAATCCAACCCTAGCAACTAATAGCAAGCTAACTTTACTAGCTAGGGCAAGATCGATTGCTGCACCAATGTGTGTGAAAACAGAAAATGCATGATGTGCTTATTGAAGCATATGACAGAATCACATGAGGACACTTCAGTGGAGACATAACAGCCTGCAAGGTGCTATAATCTCAGCTATGGTGGCCTACTCTTTTTTGAGATGCAACACAATTTGTAAAGCACTGTGAAGAGTGCCAATGGACCAAGGTCCCAATTTGCAAGGATCAAATGGAGCTGATCCAAATCATTGCAAGAAATCAACTTCATTGGACCAATAAGCCTCGCAGAATAGTATTCACAGGCTAAGTACATCATCGTGGCCACCCACAGACTATCTCATGAAGTGGGTGGAGGCACAAGCTACGAGAAAGAATGACCCTAGGACCACTATTAAGTTCTTATGGGAGCAGGTGATATCACAATTTGACTACCCCATCAAACTTGTTAGCAACCAAGGCACACACTTCTTCAGTGAAGTGATAGCTCATCTCCTATCCACCTTTCTAGCGGAAATCCTTGCCATACTAACCTTAGGCAAATGGCTAGGCTAAGTCTATAAATAAAATCCTAGTAAATGTGTTCTGACCAAGGTGGTCTCTGCTTCGTGTAGCGACTAGGATAGCAAACTCATGACAGCCTTGTGGGCCTACCATATGGCTTATAAAACAACAATTGGTCAAACTCCCTTTAGGTTGACCTATCGAACTGAAGCAATTATACCTATAGAGTTCTTCATTCCTAGTCTGAGAATCATTCTTCAAAAGAGATGGGATGGAAAGGAGGCATGTAGGGAGTGCTTGGTCGAACTGGAATGCCTATTGGAGACTCAGCTTCTAGCTACACATGCGCTAATATGCGAGAAGGAAAGAAGCAAAAGTTGGTTTGACAAATATGTCAAGCAATGAGACTTTGAACAAGGCGAACTAGTACTCTTGTACTCAATCAAGGAACATAAACAAAAAATGAAATTTCGGGGTTTAGGACCTTTCAGAGTTCGTGCCATCAATCGCGAACTGGCAATGTAGAACTCAACCCACTAGAAGGAGAGGGGCCGACTTTAATATCCTAACTCATGATCAGTGGCTTCATTTTATTCGTGCCTTATGATGTACGTTTTTTAATATTGGAGGCTATTGATGCTCTTCAACAGCCACTGATGATTCATCCAACCCCGATTTATGTCCCTTTGTGATATTCATCATCGCATGATCAAAATATTTCATCTCAGCCCACCCCCTTCTCTCACATACTAATCCATAGAAACATACAACAAGAGGAGAGAGGAGAGAGAAAGACTAAAATCAAATCTATTGATAGAATGCATCAATTTCTGATCCATTTGTCTCACGATGATGGAGGGCAAAGAAATCAAGGATCTCATGGCCTGGAGCATTTCTCTCAATTCCATCGATCAACAAAATATTTTTTTTATCATTTTGGGAGCGCCAAAAACACAAGCGGCCCCCCTCCCCCACGTTCATGACTTTTGGTTTCTCATTTAGTTAACCTTAAAAGCTTAACTACAAAAATAGCTAGTTTAATTTTTTCATATTCACATTGCATAAAGTGGTTTTTTAATCAAACGGAGGCCTAAACAAATTTCGATTCACAAATGGGCTAGAGGGATAACTTTGTGACATTGAAATCTATAAATTGGCCTCTAGCATACACTTTTTGGGTCCCGGATCATATAGTTGCTTCGTAATGCCAAACCTTGTGGGGACTAAATGGGGGGTCGAATGGACTCCGATCGATGAACCAAGACTTGCATTGGATTCCTTGCATCAAACTCCATCTAGGAAAGCTCCAGCTCATCGATCCCCAATCATTTCATTTTGCATGAAAATTTGGTCTTTTATAACCTTCTAAGATCTTTTCCACTTCAAAATATGGCTCTAAAACTCAACTCTCAATCTCGCTCTTGGAAAAAATTTACAAAAATCTAGAACTATTGTGGGGTTGCGTGCACGCGCACGCGTGCGTGCGTGCATGCGTGCGTGCGTGTGTGTGTATGCGTATGTGTGTGCATGCACACACGCATGTACGCGCACATGCGCATGTGCGTGTGTACGTGTGTGCATGTGTGCATGCATGTGTGTGTGTGTGTGTGTGTATGTGTGTGTGTGTGTGTGTGTGTGTGTGTGTTTGTGTGTGGTTTCCTAAAAGGTGAGAAGGATCAAAGCTTGCACGCGAGCTATGGCGGGAGAGCAAGAGCAAGAAAGAGAGAGACAAGAAATGAGAACTCCAACAGTCACAATGTGTGACCGGGCCTTCCTTTATTCAAACTGTCACTAAAAGAATAAAGAATAAAGTGACGTGACGGGCGCCTGCCACCTGCAGTGTGCAGTGGCGGGTATTGTCAGTGTAGTAATAGCATCAATCCCAAGGTCTCCTTGCAAGCCTCAGTGGCTGCAACATACTCGGCCTCAGTGGTAGACAAAGCCGTACACTTCTAAACCCTAGACATCCAAGAGATAGCCCCTCTAGCATAGGTGAATACATAGCCAGAAGTGGACTTCCTACTATCTGCATGTCCTGCATAATCGGAGTCAGTATACCCCACGACCCTTGTATCCTGGCTGCCATAGCAAATACATATATCTGCTGTGCCCTTCAGGTACCTCATGATACCCTTCACGGCATCCCAATGTCTGCTGCCAGGTGTAGCCATATAGCGTGCCACAACACCAACTGCATGCACAATATCTGGACGAGTGGCTATCATGGCATACATCAAATTGCCCACGGCTAAAGCATAAGGGATCTTGGCCATCTCGTCCCTCTGCTCATATGTATGCGGACAATTGGCCTGTGATACCTTCACATAAGAAGGTAATGGACAGCCAATAGGCTTTACGTCCTGCATGCGGAAGCGCTCAAGGACTTTATGAATGTACTCCCACTGTGAGAGATACAAAATCCCCTGATGCCTATCGCGCTTAATGCGCATCCCAAGTATATGTGAGGCCTGTCCCAAATCCTTCATCTCAAAGGTCTTCTTCAGCTGAGATTTAAGAGCATTTAGCTCATCATGAGCTTTCCCTGCTATCAGCATATCATCAACATAGAGTACCAAGATAAGAAAATTGCCATCACGGGCTTTCTTCGTGTAAAGACACGGATCCATAGCACTCCTGCTGTAGCCCTGTGACTGCATAAAGGCATCAAACTTATGATACCATTCCCTAGGTGCCTGCTTCAAGCCATACAAGCTCTTCTTCAACTTGCATACTAGGTGCTCCCTGCCAGGTTCTGCAAAGCCCTTAGGCTGATCCATATAGATCTCATCATGCAAGTCCCCATGTAGAAAAGCCGTCTTGACATCCATCTGATATAGATCTAAGTCAAGCTGTGCAACCAAAGCCAAGACTAAGCGCAGGGTGGTCATCTTAACCACAGGAGATAAGACCTCATCAAAGTCCACACCATGTTCCTGCTTAAAACCCTTTGCTACCAATCTAGCCTTGTATGCCGTCTTGGGGTGTCCAGGGGTACTTTTCAGCTTGTACACCCACTTGCATGGCAAAGCCTTCTTGCCCTTAGGCAAGGCAACCAAATCCCAAGCCTCATTCTTATGCAGGGAGTCTATCTCAGACTGCATAGCCCTCTCCCAGGAGTGACTGTCACCCCTGCGCATAGCCTCATCATAAGTGAAAGGCTCTCCTACATCTGTAACCAAAACATAATGCATAGAGGGCTGAAATATGTCAGGTGGACGTCTGTCTCTAGCAGACCGTCTCACCGCAAGCTCTGCTGCCTGTCTAACTACTTGTCCAACACCCTGGCCCTGTGGAGGAACTGCTGCAGGCTGTACTACTGGCTGTGCTGGAGCTCTAGGCTCCTCCTGAAAGATCACTCTGCGGATCTCAACCACCTTCTCAGGCTGCCTGTGCATCTTGTCTTCATGGAAGACGACATCATGGCTGCGTACTATTTTTCGCACCTGCGGATCCCATAGGCGATAGCCCATCTCTCCTGACTCACCATAGCCAAGGAATATGCATTTAATGCTCTTTGGATCCAATTTACTCCTCTTGTCCTTGGGCACATGGTAGAATGCCCCACATCCAAAGACACGGAGATGCGCATAAGAGGGTGGCTTACCAGCCCAAACTTCCTCTGCAACCTGGAAATCCAATCCACTGGAAGGCGATCAGTTTATGACATGCACTGCCGTACTAACTGCCTCAGCCCAAAAACTCTGGGGTAGGCCTGCATGGCTAAGCATAGAGCGCACACGCTCCTGAATAGTCATGTTCATGTGCTCGGCCAAACCATTCTGGGGTGGGGTGTAAGGGGCAGTCAACTGACGCTTAATACCCCTGTCATCACAAAACTGCTCAAAAGCATGCGAGACATATTCTCCCCCATTGTCAGTCCTAAGGCATTTCAGTCTATACCCAGTCTGGTTCTCAACAAGAGTAAGCCAACGCTGAAAGACTGCCAAGATATCGGACTTTTGCTTTATGAGATAAGCCCACACTTTCCTAGAAAAATCATCAATGAAGGTAACAAAGTACTTCGCACCACCCATAGACATGCAAGGTATAGGTCCACAAACATCGGAATGCACCAATGCCAAGGGCTCACTCATGCGTGGCCTACCTGATTTCTTATGCGTAGACCTATTCTATTTACCATAAAGACAATGATCACACGAGTCAAAATATGCATAATCCAAAGGCGGAAGATACTGCAAACCAGATAACATTTTCATTCCCTTCAAAGACATGTGCCCTAAACGAGCATGCCAAAGTGATACATGTGGGATAGAACCCACTGCCAAAACATGGTCAATTGAGGACCCAGATACAACAAGAGGATAGAGGCTGCCAGCCTTGGCGCCTCTAGCAAGCACAAGTCTGCCACGAGTAATCTTCCAGGCAGAATCCCTAAAACATACATGAAATCCTGCATCATCCAGCTGTCCTGCAGACATAAGACTGCGCGTAAGCGCAGGTACATGACGTACATCCCTAAGCAAAAATAAACTGCTAGTGGAAAACTGCAACTGAATATCACCCATGCCCACAATGTCAAGAGACCTGTCGTCTCCAAGTCTGACTGAACCAGATATAGTACGGTAAGAGTGGAACCACTCACGGTAAGGTGTCACATGGAAGGATGCTCTGGAATCCAATAACCAGCACTGTGCATACATACTAGATGTCTCAGTCAAGTGTGAAGCATCAGAAGAACTAGCTGCAAGTATAAAGTCATCACCACCATCGGACTCCTCAGTCTGTGTGACATTAATTTCCTCAATCTTGACGCTGGACTTCGCAGGTACTATGCTGCGATCAGAGGACTTCTCCTACACTTTATCTTTCCCCTTATCCTTGCGCTTCTCATTGCGCAACTCATGACACTGTGGTCTAATATGGCCCTTTTTCCCACAATGATGACAAGTGACATTTGCATTGCGCCCACGCGACTTACTACGCGACTTGCCACGAGATTTAGACCGACCCTTCTGCGAGTCACTGCCACGGTTATTACCACGATTATTCCTGTCATTCCTGCCTCTAACTGTCAAAGCATGACTACCACGAGAGGCATCCAATTTTTTGCGATTCACCTCTTCCTGAAGAAGAGCACTCTCAACATCTGCCAATTTTAGAGTAGCACTAGAGGCATAAAGAGCAGTGCGGAATACATCCCATGACTCATTCAGAGTCCCAAGCAAGAAAAGAGGAGTTACTTCCTAACCAAAGGTGATATCCTGCGAAGTCAGGTTCTTCAGTATAGCATGGAACTGGCTCAAGTGAGCAGACATAGTCGCATTATCCTTCATGCGCAGATCCATAAGCTACTTCAACCAGTACATCTGCCTCGTCGGACTTTTCTTATCATAAAGATTCTTGATCTTATTCCATAGATCCTATGCACTCTGTGCTTCCTCAAATACATTATAATGTACATGTTCAGTGAGAGACAATACAATCGTGGACTTGCATAGCTCATCAAGTTCAAGCCAGTCGTCATTGTCCATAGTTTCAGGCTGCTCTCCACTCAACCGAAGTGGCTTAATCTGCGCAGCTTCTCTGCGCCCAATGCCTTCGTGAATATGTCAGCTACCTGATCCTCTGTGCTGACATAAACTAGATCAATAAGACCTAGTAAAACCCTCTCTCGCACATAGTGATAATGCACCTCAATGTGCTTTGTTCTAGCATGATAGACTGGGTTATTTTCCAAGTGTATACTACTCATGTTGTCACAATAAATGGCAACTGGCCCATTTGTAGGCTGATGCATATCATAAAGTAGCTTATGCAACCAAGCTACCTCACATGCAGCCATTGCTGCGCCCCTGTACTCAACCTCTGTGCTCGACAAGGCAACTGTAGGCTGTTTCTTGTTGCTCCAAGTGACTGCAGCACTCCCAAAAGAGAACACATATCCACTGGTAGATCATCTATCAGAAATACTACCAGCCCAATCAACATCAATGTATCCATGCAACTATATCTAAACCCCAGTCTCATAAAGTAGTCCATACTGCAATGTGGACTTCACATACTTGAGTATGCGTCTAGCCGCATCTAAATGTGGTTTCCTTGGAGCCTGCATAAACTGACTTACCAATCCAACAGCATAGCTCAAATCTGGTCTGGTAATAGTCATATAAATCAAGCTTCCTATAACTCATCATCAATGCTCTGTTCTGAGCCACTAGATTCACCATCCACAAAAGAGTGACCTGCATTCACATCAAACATGGGCTGATCTACCTTCTCTTTTCCTTTTCGTGATACCTGCATACCACTATCTGCATTGCTTTGAGAAGATTCTCGTGATCTCAATCTGCCTGTCCATGGCGAAGAATGTGAACCACTGCTAGAGGACGCTCCAGGTCCACTAATATTTTGTGACTGCTGCTGTGAAATCTGTGCAGCATTACCATTTTGTGCATCTACATCATCAATCACATTTACTGGTTTATACCAGCTACTCATCTCATAAAAAACAACATCTCTGCTCACTATAAACTTATGAGTCGAAGGGTTATAGCATCTATACCCTTTCTGCTACTGCAGAGAGTAACCAATAAAGATGCACTTCTCAGCTTTTGGATCCAACTTGGATCTCAACTCATCTAGCACACTGAACATAGGCAATGCAACCAAAAATCTTCAAATGAGAAATATATGTTTTTCTACCAGTATACCTCTCCTCTGGAGTCATCCCATGTATTGCTGCAGTGGGAGTCCTGTTCATTATGTAGACTGCTGTAGCAACTGCCTTAGCCCAATAAAAATCTGGCAAGTCTTTTTCATTGAGCATGGCACGAGATACCTCTCCAATATGCCTGTTTTTCCTTTCTACAATTCCATTTTGTTGTGGGGTATGACTGTATGAATATTGCTGCTTTATGCCATGCTTCTACAGGAACCTTGCAAACTCATTTGAGAGGTACTCTCCCCCTCCATCTGACCTTAGGCATTTTATTTGCATGCCTGTTTCTTTTTCAACCATAGCTTTAAGAGTTTTGAAATGCCCAAAATTTTCACTTTTCTTTTTCATAAAATACACCCAAAAATTTTTGCTATAGTCATCAATAAAAGTGACAAAATAATGACAGCCTCCAAGAGATGCAGCTTTAGTAGTCCACACATCAGAGTGGATTAATTCCAATGGCTTCTTACTCTCTTGAACATGTCTAGGAAATGGTTTCCTTGCCTGTTTTCCAAATTGACAGGCTTCACATACCTTATGCATTTCTGCAACCTTGAATTTAGGCAATCCTGCAACAATATTTTGGGCCTGCATTGATTTAAGTCGTTGTACATTAACATGACCAATGCATTTATGCCAAATATCAATATCTGCAACTACACCGGTCCCATGTGCAAACATTGCTGCACTCAATTCAGGCATGTCTGCATCCAACGTAAACATTTTGCCCTTCTTATTTCCTTTTGCTATCAAGCGACCTTTATTTTTCATATCCTCAACAAAGCATCCATGAGGATTAAATCTGACCTGCAAGCCCTACTCAACCATTTAACCAACAGAAACCAGATTCTTGGTGATATTCGGACATGGAATACATCGGACAAGTATTTCTTTTTCCCATCCTGCATAGACAAAGGAATTTTTCCAATCTGCACAATAGGATGTGCAGTATCATCACTTGTCTCCACAAATCCTGGTTTTTCCATTTTCCTTGCATCCTCCATCCATTCTGCATGACCTATCATGTGGTTTGATGCACCTGAGTCAACATACCGTACATCGTTGCTTTCTTCTGCACTTGTCACAGAATTATTCATGTGCTGCACAATAAACAAATGCTCATTTCTGTCATCACCCTGTCTACTAGAAGATGCATAATTTCCTTGTTGCAGTTTTCCATTCATGATGTCATTCTGCTTTTTATAGCAGTCTTTAGCCATATGACCCATTTTACCACAGTAGTAGCATTCAACATTACTGTTTGCATTTTGGCCTCTTTGCCATCCACCACAACCTCTTTGGCTCCCCTGCCTCTAGAGTTACCACGTCCTCCTCCATAGCACTGGTTTTCTTGAGTTTGCTACATATTCTGATTTCTACCACGGCCTCCAGATCGGCCTCCTCTACCTCTGCCTCTACCTCTTCCAGCATTTGAGTAGAAGACAGCTTCTTTTGAAGTTCCTCCTGAAGAAGATGCACCACCATTTCTCTGCTCCTCAGAAATTAGAAGAGCAATCAACTCCTCAAAAAATCAGGAAATCTTTCACGAA